>NW_009221874.1:0-64086 GCF_000690835.1 Fulmarus glacialis
CTCCGGAAATCCATGGTAGCGGTTTTGCTGGCCCCCCTCCTTACTTTGCCAAGTAACGGGAATTCTATCTTGCTTCAAAAGTGACTAATGATATGGGGTATATTAAAAACTTTAATCGCTTGATTGGAAATGTCTTAAGGAAGGCTTGCTCTCAGCGAAGGAAGCCCACTGCAGGAGTCTCAGGGTGGGGAACCACAGTCTCCCACGTTGCCTGCGTGTGTGTGTATAGCAAATTTGCGTGTACCCTTTTTTTGCCAGGCAGGCCAGTTCCTGGCAGCTAAATCATGAACAAATGTTACTCTTAATTTGGTGTGGTACAAAATTAGCAGTTTACAAATTATAATAGGCCTTAGAGAAAAAACAGCTCAAAGAGAAAACCCCTAATTCTGTACTTGAAACTTGAGAAAACAAATTAATCCATTTTCATAGCTGTCCATTGGGCACACCTTCGCCGAGCTGTACGTTTACCAAGGCTTAATTCCTGCTCTGTTACGGCTCAGTGTTGATGGGAATTCGGCACCTAGACAGGAGGAGCACACGGTGCTGTAGCTGGCTTCACTTCTGTTCTTTGAACCCATACCCTTTTCAAAGCCAGAACGTACATTGCTGCTTTTGGTGATGTTTTGATTGCCAGCTATGAGCAAGACTGCACCAGAAGAAAAGAAAGGCAAGGCTGACGTGATTTCCTCCATGCTGTCTTTGTCTGGCTCACCTTTTTCAATGGCCGTTCCTGAAATAAGTGGAAAGACCGGTCACTGAAGAGCCTCTCTCATAATGAGTGGCCTCTCTGTTATTTTCATCGGTACCAGCAGTCTGGAGAACATATAGAAGAAACTGCCTGAAGGGTAACAGTCTGAACACAGAGAGAGAGAGAAATAAAGTCATGACATGTAATCCACCAATTGACCTGAAGATGGATTTGTCTCAAAGCAACATGACATATTTTTATCTGCCTGAATTTATGGAAATAAATTTTACAGCACTGCTTTTCGGGGCAGACAAAAGTTAGCAGGCTCTGAGGAGCATACAAATTTCAGGAATTTGGAAAAAGTAAAAGAACCAGTGTATCAGACACACGACTTACGGGACAAAAACAAACTGGAGGGAAAGGGAATAAGTGGAAAGAGAGCAGTGCTGAGGATGAAGTTGGTCATTCTACTGCTTGTCAAAAATTTCTACTTTTTTCTAAATACTCTTTCAAAATCATCTGCTTTCTGGGTAAAACTGGAGCTTTCTATTGAAAAGCTATTGAAGTATTGCTATGTTTGGAGCACTTTCTGATATTGGGCTTTCTAGTGTAGAAATCTAAATTTGCGAGGGAGGGAAAACATCTTCTGTTGTTGTTGTTGCTGTTGACAAGTTTTAGTAAGAACTCTCTCCTTACCTACCTTCACCAGGGAATGAAAAGCTTGCTCTTGATGCAACGCTAGAGCAAAAGACAAACAAGGAGAATGATAAAATTAGACAAGTCAAAGCATCCCGATTTGTTTTTCATCTACTCTTTGGTACTTTCTCTTCTTAGCTTCTTGTCTCTTCTTTTTCTACTTGTCAGGGCTCTTCTTTTAGGCTATCAGCTTTTTGTACAGGGATTGCTATTGAGTTTTCACACAGGTTAGCATGCTGTGGGCTTGACTGGCAGAGGGTTAAGGATTACAGCATATGCCAGTCACCGCAGACAGCCAGCTAGAAGGAAAGGTCAACTGGGCAACCCTTTGCTATAGTAAACAGCGGGGGAGCCCAAACAAGAAGGCTGAAGTATTTGATGTAAAAAAGTGAGCAGAGCCCTTGTTTGGGAAGGGACCTAGACAAACAAACAGCTGAAAACCATCGCAGTCAGCACTCCCGCTGCCTGACCGCAATCTGAGCATTCGGTCAGACCCTGGAAAGTGTTGCTGTCGAAGGCTGGTAGTTTTGCTATGTGCAGTTCCTAGCTCCAGCTTACAGTCTTACGTGCCATCAACCCCCAAGGCAAGACTACATATCTGCAAGATAAACTTGAGCAGTCCTGAAGCTTCACTCAAGCACTTGCTTTATGACCTTACTAGGACTGGATCGGCAAGGCCCTGGTGCCCCTTCACATGTATTTACAGGGAAGGCAGGATGCGCAGATGGAAGTGGCGTTGTTTCTAGAGAAAACAATCAGGGCTAATAGGCTAAGGACAAATCTGACGTGACAGTGTCATCTAGAGACAGGGGCTGACGCCGCTAGGGTGACATTTTAAATATACTCTTATATGGTTTATTTGCAAAGAATGAACATAATGGTGCTCCAAGAGACGAAGAACTCCACCTGCTCTAGAGATGTAGCTATAGCAACGTCCACACGATTACATTGCTAATCCGCAGGTGTTGAAGAGGCATAGATAGATGCTGTTGAGTAATTTGGCTCCAAATAGATACTTTGATCTGCATAACAGCTTGCATTTGTGTCCCAAATATGGATCATTTCCAGTTCTGCAATTCTTCCTTTTAAAAGCAAAATTCCTATTTTTTATTTTATAATGGGAGTCTTAAAACTCGCCCATGCTATCTAACAAGTTAGACAGCTCCATTATTTTTGGGTGAGGCAGGAGTTAGGGAAAAGGAAATCTTTTCATTGCCAAAAACGTCCAAACTATTTCTTGCTTGTTTTATCTGAGTGATTCCTCAATAGGAACAAAATCAAACAAAAGAGAATACTTGTTCTACTTTCCTGTATACATGACGTACTGACAAATCAATTGCATCTTCACATTAAAGACGGTCTATTCCACTGCAGACACTGGCAACAGTCCCTGAACATGTACCAGATCAGATCATGCTTCATTAGCAGCCACAACACTGTTGAAAACATCGAGCTAACATCTGTCCTGCTTTACTCTTCACAAGTCATTGAACTTGGTGGGGATGCCTGGGATGGAAGTCAAAGCAGAATATGGCTCATCATCAAGCAGCTCCAAAGGAACCTGGACCTTTGATAAGCAAAATCTGCAATTCACTGTTTCAATAAAAGGAAAGAATTCAATAGCTCCAAGAGAAAAATGACCCTTCATTGTATTCCCCGCTCATCTGTTGGAGCACTCCTTTAGGAGGGTAGTTCAGTCACACACTCATCATTTCATGAAAGCTGGTTAAGGACATTTGATGAAGCCTCTGAAGTCTACATCGCATGCCCCTTTCCTTCTCTCCTTTTTATCCTTTATTTCTTTGCCAGCTGAACATCCCACAGCCCTGTTGCTCCCCTCAGTTCCTGAAGCGGCCTGCACCGCCCTGTTTCCCGCCCCCGCCTCATTTATTTCTTTGCAGGCTGCTGCATAATCACCTTATTTATTTTTCTGAATGACTTTGCTGTATTAAAGAACCACAAATCAAAACAGAAAAGCCATTTGAAGTATCTCTATGCTTGCAAAAATCAGTGGTCAAAGTCGGATGCTTGCCTTTCGCATGAACTGCGTGCATGTGAGAGTGCGGTGGACCATGGCGCAATCACCCACTGTTTTCTCTACGGGGCCCTGCCTCGTCCCTTGCTCAGGATGCAGCTTTTGCAGCAACGTTACCTGATTGCTGAAATCAGACGTTCCTCATTCTGCCCGTAACCGCTGCCTCTCTGCTTTCACCCCTGCCTCCTGCCCTGCTGACCCCCTGTCCCCATCTCGGCATCCTTCATTACAGCCCCAACCCCCTTGCGCCCACCTCCCCGGCCAGCCAGGCCACCCCTGCCACCAGGAGCCACCACGCTACTCCACCTCCAGTCCCCCTGGGGCATTTCAGACTTCTTGTCCCTGGCTCTTGTGGCTTTTTCTTTGTGCCTCCCGTCACTGCGTGGCCCCAGCCGTGGGGGCTACCCACCCCTCGCAGGGTAGGGGACAGCCGGAGGGGGGAATTACAGCATCCCTCTCGGCCACCGAGGGGAAGCGGAGCTTTGGTCTTTGGTGCCATGGTCCTGGGTGTCCTGCACACTCGGGCCTTGCGCGTTAAACAGATGGGTCCTGCCTGGTTACCCTCTATCAAACGCGCTTCCCACCTCAGGCGATCAGTCTGAAATCACAAACCCCTTCTCAGCAAGGCCATTTTAATTATACTTCTGTCTTCTAATTCTTTATTAATTAAACCTTCCATCAATTTCTCCATTACTTTGCCTGGGATTTGTATCCAGTAAACTGGGCTATATTTACCTGCGTGGTTTCATTTGTCTTTTACACAATATTGACACTGACCTTTGAGAATTTCCCCATTATTTCATGACTTATTAAAAATTTCCATACCCAAGCTAAAAATATCCTGCATTGACTCTTGGGGGCCACTTTTGTGGACCTTCAGATTTCAAAATTGGTTAAACCTGGTGCAATTTGTTCAATATCTTTCGTAATTAGTCATATGCCAGAAAATACATTATTCCAAATAGAGAGCAGAAATAACTGTTGAACAGTTTGGGGTTTTTTTTCATCGTTATTAACGATTTGGCTGTCTCCAGCTAGTAACGAGACTATGGCATTGATAGTTTTTCTGCTATTATTCATAAGTTTTCAAGAAACCCTTCTTCTTAAACAAAGCCTGACCAGCCATGGACTTTTTTTGATGTCTTTAGCATCCTTTATTAGTTTTCTACACTTCATAAACTCTTATTTATATAGACTTTTATTATCTTCTCCTTTTTCCCATATGTTGCATATTGCTTTTTAATTTGTTATTCCTGCCTACCTTCTTCCGCTGAAAGAGAATGGGCTTTTCACCAACATTATTCAGCTCCTTCACTGTGTGAAGTAATGGCTTTTTGGCCATTTAATATGCGCTTCTTTCTAATAATTTTTTACACTCAGTTTCACTTGTAACTTTTCTCAGTTTGGGAAACTAGTGTCTTTAAGTACCATGTCTATGTGGCACTTGGAGTTACACAGCTTGTCAGGACAGTCATGGCAGCTGTCCCTAGGCCGCCTGTGCTTTCTGCTTTGGCACGGTTTTCCTTGCCACATAGCCCAGCGCCGAAGGAGGACACCAGTCTGCACCCGGACCGGGGCTGCAAAGGGTCTTGCCTCTCTGAAGGACACCGGTTTGGTTTCATAGGCGGGTGCAGTTTATGAAGCAGTTCCCTGACACACAGGCAGAGGAGGTTTGCTGCCTCCGAGATGCCTGCCGTCCCCAAACCAGTAGTGGTGGAGAACGTGCCACCTCCCCTCTTACAGCCTGTGCCCTGCCCAGGCAGGTTTTATCACTGCCGTCATACAAAGTCTTCCAGGCGGTTTCAGTAGGCCAGTTATATCGGATTTCTTCTCATCAGTGATTACTTGTAGTTCCTCCTGCTTGTTTCCCAAACTCCTCATGTCGGTCTATAAACCCGTGGAAAGCAAGTGCTCTGGTGACGCAGGAGGTGGGAGAGGGTCTCCGGCCAAAGGGGAGCCCCTGATCCACATAACCCCGCGGGAACGGGAAGCTCGGGGGGAGGAAGAGGCTGGCTCAGAGGTCAGGCAGGGCAGAGTTGAACTGAACTCTCCTTCTTAATCCTCTGCCTTGACTGCAAGACTTATCCTTCCTCCCGAATTGCTTTCGAGCTGTATTGCTCCCAGATGTGCAGAAGTGTTTTTAGCGAGCCCAAATAGCCTCTCAGCTATCTAGTTGAGAGGGAAATGTCATCTATTGCTGAAGGAAAAGCTTAACTTTCTCTCTGTATGTGCATGCTAGCCCATAGCAGAAATAGTTCCAGCTAGAAAAATATTATTTTGGGAATCAAAATCAGCACTTTTTCTTGTTTGAGTGTGTTATTTTTCACTTTGCTTGGCACTTCAAGTGCAAGGTCATGTGGCAAATCATTACACCAGCAATGTTTATCTCCGTTTGAAGAACTCTGTCAAGAATTGATTTGAAAAAGGTTTGGGTAATGCCTATTTTTTCTTTTTTCTTGACAACAGCTCCATTATTCAAAGCCTATTTATGCAAAATCATTTGCTGCAGAGGTATCGTCATTTTAATTGCAGAAAGAAGCCCTTTTTTTAAAAAAAAAAAAAGAAAAAAAGCCAATATTCTTAAAGCAGGAATAATCTTTTTTAAAATGATAATGTTAAATTCTAGCACCCCCATTCCCATGGATTCTATCAGAAAATCAGGGAAATACTGTTTAGAGAGGCCTCTGGAGATCGCCTGGGCAAACTCTTGAAGCTGGAGCAGCATCAACCTAGCTCAGGCCAGCCTGTGCACTCACACACACACAACACAAACACGCACATGTTTCTATCTATCTCTGCTTGTAGGCACATACACACCAAATTACAACTTTTATTGGCCTTCACTATTTTTAGTAGTTTTTAAAACCTTACACAGGTGCCGTATCTTAGAAATACAGCTTTTAACACCAGCTGGTTCCACTCTGCTAAGTGTTTTATCTAGAAGATTAGATTACACACCCTAGGGAAGAAAGCGACTTAACCACATTGTACAGCAGGTAAAGTGCTTTGGGCTCTGCATTGTGTCATTAAGACCAATACGAGGAAGCAGGAAGACTTACCTTAATCTTGCTGATCGCCTCAATTAACACGGTCCCTATAGTGTCCTCCTTGATATCTAATCCCCACGGTTTCTTGTTGTCTGTATTTTGCTCTGATAATGTTATCAGATCATTGCAAAGGGTATAAAAGTACATATTAAGTAAGTGAGGATGTGGCAGTTATTGAGAGAAGTCACGTGCTTAATTAACATGGAAATCAAGCAATGGGCTATTAAGTCTTTCAAGTAAAGGAAAGAAATGTACTAGATGCAGGCCCTAAAAATAAAAAGTGAAAAAAAAAGAAGGAAAAAGTGCACAGGGAAGGAGGCTAATTTTAAGCAGAATTCAAAAGCGATGCCATTCATAACAACCTGTCTACTCCTGGCAAACACTTTCATCATTTGGAAATAACTTTTCATACACAGCAATATAAGCAAGCGGCAAAAAAGAGGGGGGGCTGTCCTCCCACATCTCACACATTCGAGACATAGTGAAATTATCTCTACACTCATGGGACTTTTCCTTATTCCTGAGGGTAGCCTCTACTCCCAGAGAAGCCCTGGGTGCATTCCTCAGTCATGCAAAGACAGATAAAGATGAAGATTCAGATCCAGGGAACTTGATGAAATGATGATCTATACCTTTCCAGCCAATTCTGCAAACGATGCCTAGCATAAAGATTGCTGTGGTTAAAAAGAAAAAAATTTAAAATTTCCCTGGGAGAGAGTAAAAGTCAGTTTGGGAGGCTGACAACCTTGAACTGGCAATGAGCGCTGCTACCAGAAGCAATCCCATGGCTGAAATTGCTTTCTGCTCTCTGATGTGCCATCTGATGCTCTGGACGGCTTTCAACGAGAGTCCCAGGGCCAGGCTGCCGCAGCGAGTGAGCACGACTGTCGCAGCGAGAGCACCCGCGGGTCCTTCTCCTGGGCAGGGGGAGGCAGGCCGCGCTCTTCCTCCTCAGCGTGCACCCTGCAGCGAAACCTCATCTGGGGGATCGCATCCCCGTCAGTACGAGCTTTCTTTCCTCGGAAGTCTCACGATGACAGCCTCTGGTGACTGCTTCCGTTTAGGGATTTTTCTTCTGTTTCCACCCCCATCCCACCCTACCCCCAGCATGCAACACACGGGATCGTGATTTGGAGAAGAAGAGTGGAGGGTGAAATATTCGTTTCAAACCCTGCATATTTAATCACGTGAATCCTTAAATATTTCATCTGGATCAACCTTTTGAAGCAGCTCAGCGCTTACACCTCGCTGGGTAACTGCCATGAAAAAGCGCAGCAGAGGCTCTGATGGTGAACGAATGCTGCAAAGAGTTTTTCCTCTCCTCTTTCCTCTGCCAAAATTTTAAGCGATGTACACCTGTTTCTGAGGTAGGAAACCCACTCTGTCTTTTGTATTGCCTTTCCTAACTGACTTCCTGACTATATGTTACAGTGACATGCCAGGACAGCACCGAAAGGAAATATTTCCGGAGGAGGAACAGCCTTCTACTAGTGAAGTCGTATGCAAGAATATCCCATCCTAACTACTCGCAATGCAAACAGCACCTCATTTGCATTTCTGTGGTTTAAATGTAGATGGTCTAAGATAAGTCATTGTCAGATGCCTGTAAATATTGATGAGTGCTCCAGGACCTGGTTTGTAACCATTTCTCTCTCTTCTGTCACAACCTGAGAGCTGCATATTAGCAGAGATGTCGATGGAGCTTCTGGGAGGCAAATGCATACCTTTGCTTTGTGGGTGACAGCAAAAGACAAGAAGAAAGTTAGGGAAGAAAATTTCCAGATGAATAATGAATCGAGCCAGATTGGAGGCTGGTGAATCTTAATTAGAAATCTGACATATCGGCGGCCTCCTGTCTTTGCGCTCCCTGCACTCGAAGGGATGCTCGGTAGCAGCTGCGTGTCTGTGTGGTCCCCGCCTGTTGGTGACCATAATGCCAGCCATGGAGCCTCTTGTTGGACCAGGGTGAGACACAGCCACCCGGGCTGGGGACGACACTGCTGCTTCTCTCGTGCAGACAAAAGGACAGAGAATGTGCCAGCAAAAATGACGGGGAAAGGTGACTCTGCGGCCACCCCATCTCCCTCCAGAGATTATCAGCAGATGTGGTGAATTGTATTCATCTGGTCTATTATGAATTGATCTTGTCACTTCTTCTTTCTGCTTTTATTTTTTTCCTAATGGGAGTTTCAACACTCCTATTTGAGATGTCTTAGTGAAGTGCCTGAAGTTACAAGGAAGGGAGCGAGAACATCAACCTGCATCTGCTCTCTCCTGCAGAGAATTGTCATCAGTCATCTTGTCTGGACTAGCAGGTGAGGGACAGCATGACCCAGAGGGCAGCCCCAGAACTAGGAGGCAGGTGAGGTTCTCCCAAACTGTGCTGTGAGAAGGTCACGTCCTTGGGCCTCAGTTTCTCCAACTCTAAAACGAGAAAAACACTTATTGCTCCAATTTATTTCATGTTTTAGAGGAAAAGTACTCCATAAGTGCTACAGTTTATTATTCTAATATGACTGTAAAATCATGATGTCTTTATTGCAAAATGATCTTTAAAACATGAAGCATTAGGATGGTGACTGAAATCATTAGTATCAAATTGTTCTGCTTTTGCCCTGTCACATTGATACTTCAAAGCAAAATTGTCTCGTGGGCGTTTATAAGACTTTGTGAGGATAACTTGCCTTTTCAAACCTTGTTCAGGGGAGAGGGCAAAAAAGGCCCCAGATGTTTTCTTAATGAAAAAAGACTAAGGTTTCTGCCTGTTTAATTCTGAGGCTGTCCTTTAATATTTAAATATTTAAATTCCAAACCCACTATCAACATGATGAACAACCAACGTGATGAAAATGAGCCTCCAATTGTTCGGAAGTGGTGCAGGCAGATGTCCCCACACCTCAGTCCCACCCGAGGCTGTTGAGCTCACCAAGACATTGAGGGGGGGACGGCCATGGTGCCCCATCCCTCCCTCTGCCCGCGGAAGGGGACCGGAGGTGTCTCTGCTCCCTGGCGCGAGTGCCCTCTGGCAGGGACCATGTTTCCCTGCTGCGCTTGGGTGTTTGACACTTAGCACAGGGAAGCCACATCCATGATGCAGCTCTCTTGGGCATGAGCTCAGCAGAAATACAGTATAAACAAGATGGCATTGTGCATTGCGCAGCTGCTGTGCTTGTAAAGTGTCTGGTTCTCCAGAACTGTCCTATCTTCTCTGTCTTACAGGTTATATTCCCACCAGGTTAACAAGGGTTTGAGTCTTTGTCCTCCCTCTCCATCCTCTTTCAGGCTGGACTGCATCTCAAAATCATGTTTCCTCTTCTGGCAGACAGTCCAGGTGGCATTTCAGCAGACTCAGTCAGTGCACTCTGCTCTGTGGGGACACACCATGAACAGCTTTCCTCCATCAACAGCTCCACTGGGGCAACCTTCTCACTCTCCTTCAACTTGTCCTTGTAATTTCTTGATCTTCCCTTCCCTTGTGTACACGTTTTGCAGATCATGAACATGCTTGTGGTTGCCTGTGGTCACCGTGTTTTGACCCAACCCATGTGCAAGGAGGGAAGCTTTCTTCTGCTCACTGCACACGGCATGGTACTATCATGTTCCTTTTTTTTTCAGCCCAGTTATTTAGCAAAAAATGCTACTGGCAAATGTGTTCATTTGCTTCTTCACTCCCTCTTTTCTCCCCTGCCAGCTCCCCCAGATGACTTTGGGATTTGCTAGGTAGTTTCCAAACAAGTTTGATCAAATGGAAGTGGCTTTCAATGCTACAATATAGCAATGAACTAAATGTGTCTGGAGTTGTTCCCTGGCACAGTACAGTTCTTGCCCATGCTACTCAACTCATTTTCCCCCACACTGTGTATTGGGAATGGTCCTGGGCCTGACTCCTACACCATGTCCAGGAATTGCTGGGAGAATGCTGGTCAGCACAGCCCAAAATGGGTCGAGGGCTCACCATCACCACTGGGCTGTGTAGATGACAGTGTGCCCATGGCCATGGCTTAGTTTTCTATGGTGGATGTAACCAAGTGGAAATGCCTGCAAATCGAACAGAGGAGAACAGCCAGACAGAAGACAGCCAGGAATCTACACCAAGGCTTCTTCTGACACCAGAGAGTCTGGCCATGGGACACAACCCCACAACAAACCAGATTTCATCAGCTCGGGAATGAGTTGGTAGTGACTGGCTGAACGGAGCAGATGCTCCAGGTTTGTGTGACGGCCTGACCCAGGGCCAGTTGCTTGTACAGCACCGCTCACAGCTGCTTCAGAAAATGTGTGGGAGAGTGCTATTCCTGGGCCCTTTCACCAAATGCATCACAAAGTCACTGGTTGCATGCTGGGCAAAGGAGCTGCCTCATGGCCACCTCTATCACGTGGTCTAGGGCCCAGCTGTGGTGCCTTTCAGAGGCAATAATGCAGCTGGTCCCAATTTAAATGGAAATAGCCTCTAATGGACTGTAACCCCACCACAGCCCACAGTGGGAAGTGCCTGTGGTCCCTGAAGAAGTGCAACCCAAAGGGGCTGCACAAAGCTGGAGGCAGAGGGATCTGAGCAGGACTGTTTCGATGTCTCCAAACTACAGGGGACATCCCGTAGGCAAAGCTGGGGAACACAGCAAGCCACCAGGTACAGGGGGGGAAGAGAGAAGTAATCCTGCCTTTAACTCTTCATCAGGTTCCCACAAGTTCATCTCTGGCTCTACAATCAGATTTCCAACGTCCACATGGACAATTTCAGTTTTTGAGAACTTGGTTTCTGTAGGGTTTCAGGGAAGTCCCTTCTTGCTGAAGTGTGGTACATAGGGCTGTGATACACAGCAACACTTGTGAATTTATGTACGTAATGTCACAAGTGAAGGCCGAGGAAGGAAAGACCAATACTTTGGCTCTGATGCAGCTATTGAGTATGGCTACTATCTAGTTTTATGGCAAACCAGTTCATTAGCATTTAAATTGATTCTTAAATATTTTCCTAGAAATCCACAGCAATACAAGCCTTAAATCCAGGACTGGTAATTTTGTGATTTTTATGTCTAATTTTAGATTTAATTTTTAGTCCAATAGATTGCAATTATATGGGCATGCAATTTCAGAGAGCTGCTTTAAAATGCACAGATTTGTGTTTTGCCTTTAATGAATAAAAGAGAAAAAGAAAAAAGGAAGTAGGCATTAGCCCATGTCCCTATGCAAAACTGATGGCAAATCCTGAAATTCTTGGACATAAACCCCTCATGCATTCTAGTTACACAGCGTACAAATTGAAAGCCTAGACAGAAGATACGTCTTTTAAGCTGTGCACAGGATACAAAATACAAATCAAAAGAACCTGGACAATTCTGTGAGTTGAATGGCATAGACGTCAGTCAGTGAATACCTATATTGTTCCAAACTTGGTGTAAAATACAAGTGAAAAGGGTTGAATGGCCTCTGTCCAGCCTCTGTCCACACCTGATGGGATTCAGCCATCACGATGCTCTCTGTTTGACAGCACCTGCCTGACCAGTGCCTCTGGCTGGAGAGGAGCAGTAGTGGTGGCTTGCAGGGGGTAAGTCACACTCACAATATGTTGACATTGATAGTGTGTGGATATAAGCAATGCCCCTTGCCTGTTTCAGCTGTATACTGCAGGCCACTAGTTTCTCTGCTAAATTTCACCACTCACCTTGGAAGCATTAAAAAAATACGGGTACAAAAAGGCAAAACTCACCATAAACCAAACTTGTGTCGCTTTTCAGTGACCTTTGTGATTGGGAGCACATTTTCACTCCATTTATTTGATCCTGTTAGTTAATGTCACCCCATGTCAATCCTTGTGAGTTTTGTGGGTTCGAGAGGTGGGTTTTTTCCAGCTGTGGTTTCCATGGCTGAGTACTCTGCTGCCACTTACCTCAGTCACGACTGAAACGGGAAACTCTTCAGAGACTGACAAGTTAACAAACAGACACTTTAGCAAGATTGCATTGCTCATCTGCTTGAATCTGTGTTTTAATTAGCTTGAGGAAGATATAAAGGCTGCTTTTTCAGGTGTGAGTTACCACAAGACCCTCGGGCAAAAGAAAGAAACTCTTTAAGGGAAGGAAGTGCTTCTGTTATTATAGCCGGAGAAGGCTGACTTCACTCAGTCCTGCCCTGTTGACAAGTGCTGCTAACGTCGTACATGAAACACCCCTTCTCAGGCTCCTTTGGGAGCTCTGATGTGGGAGACGGTTTAGATGATGAAGTACCACAACACTGACAATTGCACATCTTCAGTATCGCATTAAAAATGAAAAAAAGTTGCTTGAAAACATCCTTGTTGAGTATTAGTCAGTGAAGACATCTGACTTTGGCGTGAGAAAGGCTAGGTCAAGCTCTATGTGTTTCTTATCCATTTAACAAGCATTGCTGTAGGGAGTCTAAGGGCAGAGAGAAATTACTGTCACAGAATTTTATTTTATTGAACTAAATCTTCAGTACAAACGGTGTGACTGCAATTTCTCTTTAACAATAAAAGTTTGATTATGAACTGAATGTCACCGCACCGAAAAAATGCTAAATTCACTTCCTTGCCAGGAACATATTTCTGTTCATTAAAACATTAGGCTACTTACACTGGTTTTTGTACTGTATCAAAGGGGACACTGCGCAGCCGAGAGATTCACATTTCCTCTCCCACACTTCTTTTACAAGACTCACTGTACTTGTAAAAATGACAGTTAAAATACTCAGAAAGTTATGTGAAGAGATGAGGTTAAATCAAAAGCTTCCAAGCAAATCCTCTTGATGTGATTTGAATTCAAGGTTGCATCCAGATGTTCCAGATCATTCAAATCAGTCCATGACTCTGAACCTTTGAAAAAGAGCTGATCCCAATGGGATTCTGAACTTTGCATCTTTGACTACCTATATGGTTTATTATAAAAGATAATGCATTTATTTCCATGAACCTAGCCCAAACCTCAGTACAGTCAACAGGAACCTCACCACTGACTTCAGTGGACTTTGAACCAAAAGCAATCATATTACCAAAAAAAACCCCCAAACCCCCGCAAAAAAAATCAAATTAATGATGGGTTGTTCTGGCTCCAGAGAGCACAAAGTGGCTTCAGTTTTATGTTCACACTTCCACCTTACCTTCCAAACCTGTCTGTTTTGCGCATCTTGTGGAATGTTATTTTTCTTAAAACTCTTCTTTATAGGTCTGCCATAGGAATGAAGTAAAAACAAAACCTGCAAATGCAGAGCTGTGCATAACTCTAACACCATAATTCTGGATGTGCCCTGGTTTTGGCTGAGATAGAGTTAACTTTCTTTCTGGTGGCTGGGGGGGGTGCTGTGTTTTGGGTCTGGTATGAGAGGAGCGTTAATGGCCCAATGATGTTTTGGTTGTTGCTGGGTGGTGCTTGCACAGGGGACTTTTCCGCCCCCCATGCTCTGTCAGGTGCAGGGGAAGCTGGCAGGGGGGGCCGAGCCGGGGCGGGTGACCCACCAGGCCAATGGGGTATTCCATACCATGTGACGTCATGCTCAGTATAAAAACTGGGGAGGGCCCTCTCACGGTTTGGGACACATGAGGCGTCGGTCGGCAGGTGGTGAGCAGTTGCATTGTGCATCACCTGCTTTGTATATTCTATTATTGTTGTTCTTATTGATATTATTACTGTTCCACTTCGCTTTATTTCAATTATTAAACTGCTTTTGTCTCAACCCGGGAGTTTTCCTACTTGTGCCCTCCCGATTCTCTCCTCCATCCTACCGGAGCGGGGGGTGAGCAAGCGGCTGCGTGTGTTTAGTTGCTGGCTGGGGTTCAACCACGACGGGCTGCTACACTCAGGGCATAAAGCAGACTGGTGCAGAGACCAAGAGGAAAGCTCCCTCCCTGGTTTTAACCAGGGCTGGATTAGGCCCTTCACTTTGAACATACCGTTGTCAAATGGTTCCCAAAATCGTGCAACTGAGCTCTTTTGGTGCCAATGTTTCCCTCGTCCAGAGACGTCTGACATTGGTTGAAAGATGCTTCCCTCGCTCACAGTCCCGGGAGAGGGCTGGGAAACAACTAAATGTGTCAGAAGGAAAACTTGCGGAGGTGCCTCGTACATCCCAATGTAAGAGGAAGCAGTTCCCTTGCTGAATATAGCCAGAAGGATTGACCATAAAAGGACTGTTACTATCTACCTAAATGATCTTGCTAACATTTCTTTCTCTCAGTGACTACATCCTTTTATATCTTATACAGCTGGTGTACCAAATGCATAAACCTTTTCTCATGATAGCCCATTAGGTATGCTTTTGAGGTACAACCTCAGTAATGACTTCCTTCCAATGTAATTGTATTTTAATTACACATTTAAGGCCAAATTCTTTCCTGGTCTATCCCAACTAAAACTCTTTGAAACCTTATTAATTTTAATTACGTAGAAGTCGGTGAAAAATTTCTAGCTGCTGAATTTTGCATTAAAAATTTTAAATTCATTTAAACATGGATTTAATTTCCATAAGCACTTCAATTAGTAGTGTGCTTCCTCATTTAGTCTTTCAGGGCAATGACATGAAATATATGGAACATGACGTCCTTTCCAACAGATGATATTAGGACATAGCCCACCTTTAAATGCTTCCCTTTTGCCACAGCTATCTGAGGGATGTTTGTTACAGGCCCTAACAGGACTTCTCTCTTACTAACAGCAGTAGCAGTCGTTCTCCATAAGTGATGGTAGAAATTGCTTTTGAGTTCTTTTACTCAAGCACTATTGTATGCTTAGTTCTGGAGGAGGGAGGGCCAGGCACAGGGTTGATGCGGGAAGCCTTCGGTGATGGCATCAGGAAGCATACAGCAAGAAGGTGACCTGCAGCTGGACATAAGTTGTCCCTTCATAAGAGGTGGGACAGAGCTTATGTCATCAGCCAGTGTGGTACGTGCATCACTGCAGCAGCAGCCTCGCTAACGAACTGCCCCATTGTCCAGGCAAAGACAGCCTGGAAACGGAGCAGGAAAGCTGCCAGAAGGGACTCTGGTCACTGAGAGCTCAAAAAACCAGTTTGAGGTCTCCATGTGAGCATGGATTCAGCAGAGGGAAGAACTGAATCCATACACGGAGTTGGCCGTGAAAGACAGTGAGAAAACATGGAAGTAAAACTTTTTACTGTCTCACTGAGCAAGGAGGACAAGAAGTGACTTGAGAGAGACTATTTTCAAAATAATACTTGGAACAATTGAACCAATGAGAATGTCATTTGAAGACATGACCTGGACAGAACAAGACTGTAGAGGGACGCAGTAATTGTGCTCAAAACCGAGAATAAAAATAAGAGGCAATAGAGCCTTATGTTTCAGGTGTAAGATCTCTGACACTATGTGTATCTTTGGAGACATTATGGAGCCCCTGATTAAAACCGGAGTTGCTTGTGGGATTCCAACCTGCAAGTGAAATTATTGAGAGAAACAAATCCAGCCCTGGAGAAATTAGCCAGCATCACAAAGAAGTCACTGCTGAGTGCTCAGGCAACTATAACACATGTCACTGGGACTCCAAAGCTCTCAGGTGAGGAGAGGGTACTGCCCAGCAATGTCTCTGGCAATACACCGAGCAGGGCATGCTGTGCAGAGTACCACACAGATGCCTGTCTGCAAAACCTCTCCAGCCCAGAAGGGAGGCTCCGGCAATTGCTATAACTTACTGCCCACGATGAGCACTGCAGGACATGCCTGTCCTAACTCCCAGCGTTTTTCTGAAATAGCCACCCGGTAGTTCCAGAAAAGATCTGACGTCGTTTATCCAACATACGCTGAACACGTGGGAGACAGGCTTGCCAGAGCACAGCCACGGAGCATATCCTCCGGCCAAGCATGAGTGCCCACAGCGAACCCTGTCAGACAGGGAAAACGGCGAGCTGGCAGGGAGACAGCCCAGCCTGGCCCCTGGAAAAAAAACTAGACACGTCTGTTTGCTTTTAATAACAGGAACGTGTACAGACACTGCAAATTGTTGCCCCAGCTCCACGGAGACCGGCTGCCACAGAGCAGCTTTCTAGTTTTTGGGAGCAATGGGTGCAAAGGGAGTGAGGTTGCAGGGTTTGATCTGGGGCAAAACAGTGGTGAAATGTGATCTGAGCCTGAATGATGGAAGGAAAAGTCTGCCTAGCAGAAATACCTGGGAGAGGAGTTAAGATAGCAGGAGACAGAACTGGATCTGAGTTAGACAGAAGACAGTTTACAGTCATGTTGGACGTGATACACTGCATAAAATAGTGTGCGACAACAGGTCGGAAGCTTGGTGCGAGTTTTAGGGGTACATCTGTAATTGCTAGCTGTGCATAAAGTCCCGTGACACAAAGAAAAAAGCCAGATCATATGCATGTCTGACCCTTCTAAAGCCTCTCCAGTTTCTGTCCAAACACAGAGAAGACGCTCCTGGCCCCGGCAGGTCAGGGCAGCCTTTCCCCAGCCTCTGCACCAGCCTCACGGGAACCCTCAATGCCAAAATCACCAGGATTGTCATTTCTAAGCTGGTATAGACAGATAGAGGACACAGGAAGCCTGAAAACCATTTAGAGATTGAGAAGTCCGAGAAAACCCTAGAGATGTTTGTTATAAGCAGTGTCATTTACTGTTACAACCCATGGCATTGGCCAGATGTTACAAACCTTGTCGTGTGAAAGAGCCCGAGCAGCTGATGCCACCCTCAAGCCCAAAAGGAGAAGGTTACAAAAAGATTCAGCTGGGAAGGTCTTGAACAGACCGGAGACTCTGCTATTCGAGACCTCCTATCTGAGATTGTACAGCACCTGTAACACCAGATGACCACAGCCTCCAAAAATCAACACTCTTCCTCATGAGGGGGTAGCCAGCCGCAGCCCAACCAGGAGAGAACAGCATCTACGCTGTGGATGCTGTCAGCAGGGCAAAGAAGCCAAAACTGAAAGATTTACCAACATCAAACAACAGAGTTGCTGATGAGTCGGGGGAGAACTGGAGGTAGAAACAGCACAGGATGTCCCAGGGGCTCTCCTGAATCAGCGGACTGTGAACAATTAAATAGATATATTTTGTTAATGCTTGTTTCATGTTAATGTTTGTTGTTAGTTTGTTGTTTGGGTAATGAAGATGTGAGGAAAGGTAGCTGTGGGATGCTCTGGCACAAGGCAGCTGGACCTCTCTCTTTGGGATTGCAGAGGTCCCTGTTACACACGTATCTACCGACACTGCTTAAAACCAGCCTCTGCCAGGTGCCTGGGCTCTGCGTGATGGCTGAACAGCACGGCTACAGCGTCGTCCGCAGCTGCAGTACCTCTGAAAATAGCTTTTTTCAATAAGGAGCTTGTTTCATTTTTACAAGCAACAAAGTGCTTTTTGGCTGTTGCTCAGCATGTGTTACCTGACATGCCAGGCATTCCCGGCAGCCGGGAAGAGAGTCAAGCTACTCTGTGTACTGAGCTGAACCTGCTCTCTTGTTTTGCCAAGTTTTGGCAGGCAGGTAAGTTTTTCAAAAGTGATACTTGCCTCCAAACGTAACACGTAACTCGTTTTGCTGCAGTCTATCCATCTAGTGTGCTATGCTTACGGGGACAAAGGATCACCAGTTAATGTGACTCTGAGAATTAATAAGGAAATATGTGCTTTTCTATCAGAGAAAGAGTGGCTTGGGTTTAAATATTTCAAGGTATTGTGCAGTTCTGTCAAAGTTTTAAGCTCACCGTTCCTCTCCTGCTTAAATAAAGAGAAGTTGAGCTTAATGGTATATTTCTGCATAATTGAAAATGCACAAACACAGGGAGAGAGACAAAAAGAGAGAAAGCTAAATGGAAGCAGTTTCCCAATATGTGCAAGTCACTTGAGCTTGGCCAACAGAACCCGCAGTTTCAAGCCATTTAGGCACTTTGGAAAATTGGTTCTGGTTGTGAAGCACACTTACCGGGCAGCTGCAACGCCGGTCAATACTCTGTGCTGCAGCCAGCCCCGGGGAGAGAGGGGTCTCTCAGCGGGCTGCAGCTGGCATCCTGGGCGGCTTCCAGTCCTCACCTCCTTCCAATAGTAAATAAAAGCCTAATGAAATAAGAACAGCTAATGCCAACACCCAAAAGCTGATGTTGAAAGGAGGAGCATGAGACCAGACAATCGCAAGCAGCATCCCTCCTCTCCTCCAAGTACTTTGCAGCCATTTGTGGCCCAGACACATCCTGAGCCAGACTCGTTTTCTGTCTATTTAGTAGCTCTCAGTGGGTTTCCTCTTCCATGAATTCATCCAGCCTTCTCTCAAGGCTGCACTAGTGATCAATATTTTCTAAGCAGCCAGTCACACCAAGGAAGAAGGGAATCAATATTCACTTTGGTCTTGGCCTCTCCAGTCCTCGGCTCTTCCCTTATGTGTCCCTGTGTTAACAACCACATGTGAGGGATAGGAATGAGATCAGGAGCTGCCGCGAGGGCCCTGTGTCATAGAAATTTCTAAATAATATTTCTTCTTTGTCTCTTAAGGACACAGAGTGCAGCTGACACTCCCGTCCTGTTATTACGCCTTTTTCTGTGCATACAACGCATCTGGCGAATAGACACTAAGGTAAATATAAGGAAAAAAATCAACATAAAAGCTCACAAATGAAACCAAAAAGCCAAATCAACATAAAAAGTACATTGCTGAGGTCTTGTTTTGTACACATATATACATGCTAGTGTCTAGTAATATGCAGAAATTGCAGTGACTTAATCCTTCTAAGACTTTATGCTAGTTTCTCCCTCTGCAAAATAAAATTGTCAGTGGAGGAAGAATGGTGTGAAAGAACTGAGAATCAGGATGTCAAGATGGTCAGTATTATTGACGTTTTTCCTTTCATATTTTAATTTGACAGAATTAGCTAAACACATTTCCTAAAAGAATGAACCCAAATTGGATTCAGTTGAGTTATTGAGTGAAAGAATGAATTATTTTCTTAATTTCCCTCAGGAAAGAAAGGTCTCTGCATTACTTGTACGTGCCATCAAACTCAAACGGTGTGAAGAAGTGTCGAGTTACTCACCAATGAAATGTTGTGGAGTAAATGGGAGGCAATCGTTAAAAACCCTCATCTGAGCAGTGAAGGAGAAAATTCCTTCACGATACACGTAGGTGACATCATCCTGGGAAGAACACCCTTCCCGCAGGTGTGGGGCTTCTTTGCAGAAGTTCCCCAGGAGAAGTCTGCACATCGTTTGCCAACATGGCTGTAGATTTATGTCTTTGTTTTCTTAGAAATATGGAACTTTGTAGATTCATTGATTTTCAGTCTAAAATTAAACATTACAACCATGTTGTACATCAATCCTTACAGGCTTGCCACAGACTTTTAAGTTCTTTCCTCAAGCCCATATTTTCTAGCTGAATTGAAGCATGTCTTCGGCAAGAAAAAAAAGCAAAAATCCAGCGTTAATTTAAAGACATCAGGTGTTAGAAAACTGTCAGACAGAATCTGATTCCTGGTCTGAGTTGTCTTGTGGTTTTCATCATGTGGTTCATTGGTCCCTGGGCATCTGTGGACTACCTCTAATGCGGTCATGAAATGTGATTGAGGAAATGAAGTTCTTGGTCTCTACATAGCAATTGACCTATGTAAAATGTCCTTGAAAGCCTGTATTTCCACTGAAAGAAGTTGAAGGATCTATAAATTTTAAAAATTACTTACCTAGTATCTAAAAGTGCCAGCACTAGACCCCTCAGAGAAAGACGCAAGCAGTCCCATATTCTGTAATTATAAAGTAATGTGTCAGAAGGGGATATTATTCCTATCCCAGCCTTTTAGGAAGCTTGTTTATGCCCTGAAGCACAAGTTTATTTCACTTATTTTTTTGAGATGACTTTCATTCCATCCTGTAACTCAGAGCGGCTTGTTGGAAAACATCGTTAGATTAGTGGTCAGTTTTCTAAACCACTTTTTTTTCAGCACAGTATCTGACATCCCTTTCTTCAGCATTATCTTTCAATAAACTACTTATTCCAGCCCATAGTCCTGTATAATCTGAAAATACTACATAAATAAATTGTATCATAGATATTTGAGTGCGGTAGCTGTCATGACAAAAAAAAAAATCAGAATGGAAAAAATAGCAAAGTTACTGTATGTCAAAAGACAACAAAAATTGCCCAACTCTCATTCTGGTATCCCAGCCTTACCTGGAGAGGCAAAGATGGGATATGTCGTGGTGGAAGCTGCATCCTCAGGGACTGGGGAGAAAAGGCTGAGTTGTAAGACAGTTTCACATCTGCCTTGGTGGGACTGATGTCAGACACCTGTGTGGAGACCTCAGCAGCTTCCCTACTCATTCTTTGCCTGAAGTCTGGTCACTTTTTGTTTCGAGCATTGTATGATCATGCTTTCACTGTTGGGCACTGGAGGCCTCATCCTCCTCATGTCGTTAGTCTTGATGACATTAAAGGGCATGCTGATGAGCGAGGCACACAGGCCCAGACCTAACCTTTGGGGAAAAAAAAAATTAGAAGTGAAATAGATTTTGAAGTAGGAAGCGCTTTTCCCATGTTGAAGAGTCACAACAGTTCTGAAATGAGAAGGTATATTTTAGTGATTAGTTGAAGTCAATCTTAAGAATGCTTTAGGCTTTGTAATAAGTCAAACACCATATCCTCTCCTCCATGGAGGAGTGAGATGTGGGGTTTCTGGGTGGAAGAACAAAAGCGCTACAAATAAGATATTTGCAATAATTCCTCCACAGCGGCTATCCACACTACATAATATTTCCCCCTAAAACAGAAATCTGCCTTGAATAAGTGGAAGAAAACTACATTAGGAGAGAGAAGTCATATCTACAAACTACATGTAAATCAGAAGTTCGTTAGGGGAGCATGCAAAGAAGCTTTTGGAAGGTAATATTGCTACAAACTAGTTTTCACAAGAATGAAGTAAAGCTTTCAAAAGCATGATTGCTCTAAGTAATTCAAATTATCTATTCTACCTGATACTAAGTCTTCCCATAGAGATTACAAAGCACTTAAATTTTTACCCACTTTGTTACAGAAATCCCCGAGGAAGGTTTCAATCCATTTACAAGCACTGCTGTGAGAAGGAAACAAAAGATGCCAGAAGTTATCAAAACCACCTCCAGCACAGCTAGAGTTAAATGCTTTTTACAGAATTGCCTCTACATCATAAAGCTTTTTGTTCAGAAATTTACCACTGAGTCATGCAAAAAGCCGACTCTGGACTGAAACTTAGTCTACAAGAGTTCAGGCAAGAAACAATATTTCCTGGTGCTTTGTCCCCTTCTTTTTTCTAGCACTGAAATCGAAAAAGATGCTAAGTGCTCTATGGTTTCCAAGTGCGAATGTGCTCCTATTACTCAGAAAATGACTTTAATTTTAAAATGAAACGGTGCGGGCTTATCGCCTAGACTGTTGATTATGTTTTAAGCGTCAGGCGAGATCCGCAGTGCTGGTGGCCAGAGGGGGCACGGGCTGCCCAGCCGTCGCTCGGAGGCGTGCAGGCTCCCCTAGGACATCTCCCATTTTGTAGCAGTCCAAAGTCTAGCCTTTATTTGGACAAAACTCCCACTGGCATCCATAGGGGTATGTTATAGCAAGGGTTATTAGGGAAGGTTTTGCTCACCAGGGCAGCAGTTTCTGTCCCTGCCCCATGGCATGCGAGACCCACATTTTGCAGTGTGGAAACACTCACTTTGTGGGGACACAAAAGCGCTCGGACATCTTATCCCTCTCATAGCCCAGCAGCAGCATTTAGCAGTATGGCCATGTTTTCATCTGGAATGCCAAGAAGTCGCACCAAACTCAGCCGGTTGCAGCATTTTCCCGCAAGATCGCTCCTCAGGGTAGCTGAAAGGGTCATGGATCAGGGCAGGTGAAAGCTGGCCTGGCTTCCATTGAAACCATTTCTAGCTAGGGTTTTGTACTTACACACAAGGGGTTTTGCTGAGTTCCGCTTTGTGTGCTGAAGTTCGAATGGCTCCAAACACAACATAAAAAAACATCAAAAAAGAAAATGTAGAGGAGGAAGCCTGTGTGGAATAAAAAGGCCAAGGAATGAATCTTCCTAGGTTCATGCAAGCGCCGCTGCATGCTGTGCCTTGAAACCTGCAGGTGAAAATCCGGGCCTTCTGAGGACAGGGGGAGCTTTGCCTTTGGCTTTGGTGTATTCAGGCTTCCAGGTAAGGTCACCACTTTGCTGTCTTCCAGGTCCTGCAGCTTGTACATGCCTGCAAAGTTCCTGCAGGTCAAGGCAGCTGCGAGAGGGACCCACGTGCCATCCTGAGCAGAGCGGGAGGAATGAGGCAGCAGAAAAGTTGCCAGAAAATACACCATTGTGGTAAAGTGGGCAAATGTCTGCATTATTGTGTTTGGCTGCTTCCTCTCCTAGTTGCATCTTGCTGCCTGCATGAATACAGGGCTAAATCAAGACTAGCTATGCAACTGATCAGTAGCAGACCAGCAGAAAAGGTGACATAAATAGGGTGTCCCGGTGGCCTCCCTTCAAAGCAGTTGGCAGTCATCTGGGAGAGAAAATTGCTCACCAGTTTCTCTGGGGCTGGCACATGAAGGAGTCTCCCGGCCCAAAGCATGGCCTCAGGAAAGACCTGGAGTTTCTGAAAACGGCTGTGTTGTATTAATAATTGAGGGAATCACAGAGCTAGAGGGACAAATACCTTCAGATATGGCATCCATGGCCTTTTGCAGAAATAGGGTTGCATTCAGAGCGCAAGCAAAACATTTTTAGTTTTCTTCCAGCATTGCCTCTTGCATTTACTCCAATATGCTATATTTGGTATGGTTGTTTCTGTAGGAGAGCTACTCTCTAACAACTGTCATCACGTAGAAGAAGCAAATCTCCTGGGAGCTTAAGGCAGTTTTTATATAGACCCACGCTTTGTTATGATACCAAGTTTAGCCTCAGCCATACTGCATTCCAAAATCGCAGTGTCTGTGGCTGCTCACAAGCTAAAGGTCCGCGTTTCTTTGGTTTCACTGTATTTCACAGCATCACTGCCTGTGCAAAATTCTGCTCCTGTTAGGCCAAACCTTCAACTGTAGCTCAGACATGTGGAGGTGGAGAGTGGTCGAAAAGATGGCATGCAGTGCACGCTGATGGGGACAAGAAACAGCATGTAGTTGTCAGCACAGAGAGAGGGAGGCTGGTCTTGGAGCAGTGATGTTTGGGACGGAAGGCAGGAAGATCAGTTTAACTTCTTTGATGTTCCATATCTTGCTGGTAAAGGTTTAAATGCTATTCTGGCTGCCACATTGATGTTCATTACCATGGGTCCTCTTTCTGAGGTGAAGACTTTCTCTCAGAGAAGGTCCCCAAACGTTTTTAGCTTGGGATGATGGTATGTTTTAAATTACAAAATACATGCACGCACATATGCGCCAACTCATACTATCCGTAGGAGATCTGTGTATGGTACTGCGTAATTTTAGTTTTCCATCACAGCAGCATTTAAATTATGGATTTTCTTAAAAAAGAAAAAAGAGAACAAAACATAACTCAACCAACTTGTAAGTACAACACCCTGAGTTGTCCTGTTTGTTCATCTTCTATTCAGCTGGAGTTTGGAAGGCATTAAGTGATACAGACCTTTGAATCTGCCCCTTCAGAAACTCTCACAACTCAGAACATTGTACGCTCTCCATTATTATTCCAGAATATCAGCTTGCACACTCCAAAACTGTTTAAGAAATACTGATTTGATCATACTCTCCCACATTTTTGCAACTGCCATCTTTTTCTGTGAATGTTAATATGCTGAGTGGGACAATGGTTGTGTTTCACTGCGGTAAAGAACAATCTTTTTCTTCGTAAATTCCAGGAACGGCTTCTTTCTGCTGCTCTAGCTGTTTCATGTAACAAATAATCTTTGCAGTAGGAAAATTTGGCTCATCATGCAGATTTCTGTTCTTTATAAGTGGAAAATAATAGCAGACAGTTTTTCCCATGTGTCAGTGCTTTTATTCCAGTCAAGGTTGATACAAATATTGAGGAGAAACGCACAAATCAGCCTGCGTAAGAAACCCTGCCGCTGCTGATGAGCGCAGATTTTGGGGTGCCCTTCTGGTGTAGCGCAGTCTCTCCCCTGAGCAAAGCAGTCTTCATGCAAGTCTAACGTGGCACAGCATGGCGGGGGGCTCTCCCGAGGCACAGCCCTTCGTACGAGCTCGTACCACCCTCGTCTGCCTCCACTGCAGGGAGGGAGGGAGATGATGGCTTGTCCAGAGCAAAGCAGCACATCCCATCGGTATGCCTTTCGGCGGTGGTCGGTTCAGGTCTGCGAATCCGCTTCAGTGCAGTACGTTAGAGCAAGCCAGCCACTGGTCTAAATCAGACCAGCAGTGGGGGGGGGGGTTAAAGCTGACCATTAAACCTCTCTTTCATGCCAATAAATGAGTGTGTGTGCATACACCCATGTGCACACATGCACGCACACACATACACACACATTCCTTAGGCCTTGCAGAAGATCAGCCAGCACTTGGGTTTTGGCTGGTGGGGCTTGGTAGGAGACCAATGGAAGTTCTTATAGCTGAGATGAAAACCATGCATGATGTTACAGCTGGAAGAGCTGTTTGGAGAAGCCTGAGTGCTCCCAGAATAGTACAGTTTCTCTAACATAGCTACAAGCAACCCATCAAGCTCCACACAGCTTCTTTTTTTAAGCTTGGATCTAAGGGGGTGGAGCGGGGCGACAAGCAGTGGAGGGCTGACAATGACAAGCAGGCATTCATTTGAAGGAAGAGAATAAATATACTAAACTCTTAAAGACCTCCAGCATAAAGTCTTGGCAATCTCACCATTTTCCCCAAATCACTCCAAGGAACATGATGATGCCAGGATTCTGGTCTTTAGGAATAAAGAAACAGCACAATGCTTAAGGTTACAACGTGGCATTTTGTAACGGCATAATAATAAATACAACTCTATCTATGTATGAAATAACTGCATTTTTTTTTCTTTTTTTCTGGGCTGAAGGGTTGCAGTTACTCCTGCATAATCATATACCCTAGCTATGTGGTAGCACATGGAGGCCCTAACATCGTGAAAACACCACTATATTTTGCAGTAATGGCTCAGTATTGTAATTTTAAGAAACATCGCTAACTGTTAGCATCCCATAGCATGGCTTACTGTTTTGTATATTCACAGACGTTTAATGCTCCTGGGCTGGTTTTCGGCAGGGATTATTTGAGTGGTTATGTTTTTCACTGCTCCCTGAAGGCTTCACGGACCTTCCCAAGTTCTAGTGCAGTCTGGTAAGTGCAGTTCAGCATGTCCTCCACTGAAAGAAAGGAAAGATCTTGTGGTTAGACTCAGACATTTAGTTTTCTTAGGCATCAGATGTTTCCCTACTCTCTAGACAGCTTAGTTCTCCAGCCTACAGCTCTGGGTTTCCCTGCTGTCTTTGTCGTGTGCAGAAAGTACAATCCAATTACTTCTTCCACGTGGAGAAGATGCAGAGAGTCAGCAGTGATAGATAGATCCCTGCAGGGCAGAAAGACCCATCCTCTGCAAAATAATGAACCCTGTAGCAAAAAAAAAAAAAAAAGCTTGAAAAAACACAGCTTCACAACTGAAGAGCCCACAGCCCTGAGTGAGCTGAAGTTGAAAGTTCACGTAGTTTTGAATCATTGCTTCAGGCTCTCTTCAGAGTCAAAGGGATCTCAGTTTACGCCTTGGTTATGTGTTTAATCTTGCTTTAGCGGCTGCAATCAAGTCAAAAGTTTTTACTGTTTGGGAGGGTTTTTGAGTGAAAGCTGATACCACGTATGGGGAGAGAGGGCTTTCTTCAATTCCACAGACCCGAAATAATCAGTACCCTGGTGTGAGCTCCACTTTGTTCAGATGCACTGTAGGCCAAAACTTCTTTCCTAGTCCTGGACTACTGTTCTGGATATTCTTCACAGAGCTGTGAGCACGGACATTTCTGAGGCAAGTGCTGGCATTATCAATCACAGCAGCCCCCAAGCAAGTGATCTGATTTTCAAAGTGATGAAATGAAAGCTGCTGGTGCTTTTTTACCTCTGAACATCAGAGAGTGTGCTCCCAGCCTTCTCTGAATGGAGGCATTTGATATTAGGCACTGTTTTGAAAATTGTCCCCTCTTATTATGTTATGAACATGGATGCAAAAACCTGAGCACTGCTATCGTTCGTAATAAGAAGCAGTGAATATCCACTTATCACTGCTGCACCATGATCACATTATTTATAAACACGGGTAGTTGACTGTCTTTGATGTCATTGCATTCATTATTATGTATTTCTTTGCCTTCTTTGCATATTTGGGGATCTTCGTAATGGAAGCCGTGCCACTTGGATATGTATAAAATTGTAGATCTTGCAAAACAGTCCTCTAACTGTAGATTTGGAAAAGTTTTCCCTCCTTCCAAAACTCAATTTTGCCAGTTATGGGTCTGTGAAATGCAAACATCATTCACTACGTGGCAGAGCACAGTTTGGAAAACCTTTCCAATTCTATTTGTCCAGCTTGCAGATGCGGCGATGTTCACTTTCTCCACTTCCTGAGGAGCCTGAACTTCACCACCACAAATTAAAGAACAGATGCTTTAGAGTCAAGCACCCGCTTCACATTGCACGTGCACTGGTGTAACTCACAAGACGCAGCATGCGACGTGTGAGTGCTGCCTGTGTCATCTGGTCAGAGAAGAGAATATTCCCCCATGCGACGCGGAACGCCCTCACCGAAGCCTGGGCTGGGTGATGGCCGCCTTGCTCCCATGGAGGAGCATCTGCATCTGCTGATAGTTTCAGAGAAACCAGTGGGTGGCAGAATCAGACTCTGTGACTGTAGCCACCTCTTCCGAGGTGACCTGCACATCAGAAATGTTTTTTCTGAAGAAGCTGGCAAATGCATTTGAAATACATGCAGAGATTTTTTTCAGCCTGGCAATAGCCAGTTTAAGCCATGAAGGGGAACTTCTGTGGGCTGCAGAACAAGTGGGTGCAGTTTTTAAAAACCTCTGCCCTCTCTTTGTAGTCTGATGCCTAATAACGGGTGAGTTTATTAGCCTTTCCACCCATGAGGCATAAGCATATGTTTCCATCCAGCATGAACAAACTGAATTGCCTCCAAGACTGCTGATACCCCCTGTCAAAAGTCATTGGCAAGAGGTCAGTGGGATGAAACTCTGGTGTGGGGTTTGTGGAAGGAGCAACCTGCCACACATGCATCCTTGCCCAAACAAGCAGGATTGCATAAACCTCAATTCTTTAGGAATTCAGACTCAAAAAATATTTTATTTTTGCCCTCTTTATATTATGCATTTCATTCAGCTGTGCTTCAATCACTATTCGTCAGCCTTCCTTGCTCTCATGAGGCTGGAGAAGTCATAAATACGGCAGCTCCCTTTGAGCATTAATGCTGGATGCTGTCCATGACTGCTGAGCTGCAATATGCAAGCCAGTGATACCACAAAGTGAGAGTTTATATTCCTTCCCTATTGCATATTTAGTGTGTAAATCCACAGAGCAGAAAAAATTTACAGGGGAGTGAGTGGTCATGGGGAAAGTAATCTGCATATAAAGCCGTGGCAGATACCTCTTTCTGCCTGGGACTCATCCTGTTGGGAAGTTTCACACCAAGTTGAATGAAACCTGCAACCACTGGTGTTTTTTTCTTGTACCTGAGTTAAGGGGAGGCGGGGGTGGGTCACTGACATTGTTTATCCGTTATTCATTTACCAATGGCTCCAGGGAGCAACTTAATGTCATGTGTTCCACTTACATGAATTGCAATAGACTCTTTTCTTCTTCAAGCCTGCCTGCACTGGGAAAATTTACTAAGTTGTTTTACAACTGGCATAGCTTAAACTGTTTGGGGGCTGCAGCAGGACCTGGTTATAGACAGCTTGAGGTGAGTGATCAGTTTTTACTGATGTGGTTTCAGACTGTGGCACTAACTACACCTATTAAAAACTGAATTATTAGACTACGTAATCCAGAAATATTTTGGCTTTGTTGAAATATACAGTATCTATCTCCCCTGGACTGAAAATACTTCTATTCCCCAAATTGCTCCTTGTCTCTTGAAAGGACTGGCTTTCATTGGGAGATTTGAATTTTTCTTGCTTTGTTTTCCTAGCCTTCTTTAAACCAGGTATTTTGAGTCAATATATCACTAACAAGCCCAGATGAGATTTTCAGTGCTGCCTTTACTGACAGAATCAAAATTACATGAAGTATTGCATTTTGAGGCAGTGATATGTGTGCAGTCAAGAAGAGGTAGATTCTGATCTGGCCGGGTGAAATGCTCCCAGTTAAATCCCATCACTTGCGAGGCTCTGTGCAACCAACACACTTGCGCACTAATAAAACTGAGGGGCTGGAAAGAGAAAAATTTACATTCTGTGTCTAATAGGAAGGATGTGAATAAAAGCACAGTTGAAAACATGGAGCAGAAAACCTTGGTGGGTCCCCAAGAGACAGAGGTGGTAGATCCTTTGCTGAAGGAAGGTGGAGGAGCAGAAGGAGGTGTTATGCAGAAGGAAACATCTATCTCTGCACTCAAGACTCTCCTCGTCCTGACATGAGAAGTATCTGGGTCATTGGATGTGGTGGATTAAAAATTATCCCATAGGCACAAAGACATTTTCTGAAGACTAGCGAGATTTGCTGAATTTCAGCTGGAGTCAGATGCACGTGCTTCACTCCTTTAGACAGTTTCCAAAAATAGTAGAAACAAGGTGGGATGTTAAAGCATCAGTCCAAGTCCTCCTGCGAGACCGCTTCCCTATCCGTGGGAGCCATTCCTGCCTCAAGATAAGGTACTGGCCAGGTAAAGGTAGCAGAGATCATGCCCAAGGGGCCACGGTCAGTCGGATGTGCTCAGCCCATGTCCTAGGAGCACCAGAAGACCCTGCTTTTCCTGCAGCTCATGCCTTCCCTCCCTACTGGGCTGTGCTTCGCAATGAGGCCACAGGGAAGAGGAGAAGGAAGGCAGAGAAAACAAGTTGGCTCTCAACCTCTTCCACCCATAAATGTCTGCACACCATTTCCCTCCTGGGAATAGATCCAGGGCTCCCTGTGAAGTCAGGAGGTCATATGAAGAGGTGCTAGGTCCATTCCAAAGGAGGGAGAGAGGCTCCTCCAAAGCAGAAATCAGCTGTATTTTCCCTTGGTGGTCTCCTATCTTCTCAGGTGGGCTGTGGCCTCATCTCAGGCCACCTCTGGAGTGGGTTTGGCTTCCAGGGTCCCAGGCCCGTGCCACAGCTTTGGGGGATGGTAAGAGGTAACTGGAGCAGCTCAGCTACCTCTACAAAGAGACTGCTGGTCACCTTTTCTCTACACCTTTTCTCTCCAGGGCTAGCCATCAATAATAAAGGGGATTCAGTAGTCTGTTGGCAAGGCTGTAAGCCCTGGTTTACACCAGCTGGTGAAGACCTCTCTGTGCAGTGGCAGGCACCAGCTTGTCCACACCTCCGTATCCTCTATCTGCCCAAGAGAATGCCTGATTCCCAGGCTGGAGTTTCTGACTGGCCAAGTGCCCCAGCACAGGACCCTGCCCTCGGTGCTATGAAACCCCTCTGGAAGGAAATGCCTGTCTCTCTCCACCGGCTCTGCAGCCAAACCAGCCTCACACCTCAGGCTTAAAGCTGGGTGCCCAAAGTTAGGCCACACAAAGGTCTCCCTTCAGCGCTGCGTTGAGTGTGAAGGATGCCTGAGACCACATATCACCTTTCCATCACACCAGAATTAGTTTCTGTGCAAAACAGTTTTGTACTTGCAGAGACCGGAGGGTGTCGTGTCCCTCCTTTTCTTGCCTCCAAGAAGCTAAAATCTCACATAAAATCTGGACTAACATGGCTTTGGCTGTATAATTGGTAACAAGCATGCTAAACGATGAGACAACAAACCCCTTATGTCTTCTGAGAAATGACTGTATGTGGTCCTTGGTGCTAAACTGTCCAGGCTGTCTTCTGATGAACTCTTATCTCTGCCTCTACCAAACATTTAACTAAACTCCAGACTTTATACATTTGCTTTAGTTTATTCTTACTCCAGCTGACACAGTGTGGTGGAGAACTGCATACTAGTTTTCTTGAGCCATTTCTGGTGGCTCTCCAGGTTGCTACATCACCCACGATGTGGCCACACAGATCCTCTCAGAACTGGTGGCTGAAACGCACCTCCCATGCCCTCCCTCGTTTGGACTGGGGGCTGGTGGCCAGGGCCATTAGACTGACCGCAGTGGAAAGGGCAGCAGACACCTCTGATGTGCAGGGCTTTTTCTTCGGTCTGGGAAGCCTGCAGCTTGCTGATTCACCAGCAGGAGGTTTGAAGACTCCTACCCTCCAGTGCTGTTTCCTTTTCTACAGTTACGCTGGCTGGTTGTGGTGCCCAGCTGGCAAGCTAAGGAGGAAACCTTCAAAGAGAGGGTGTGCTGGAGCTGGAGGAGTCTTTCCCAGCAGTGAACAAGGAAGCATGTGGCTTGTATGTCATCCACTTTTAATACAGTCCCCTTGGAGAGCCTGAGTCTCCCCCTGACTATGTACACTCCTGCAGCATGCAGAAATACGGGAGTGTGAAACCCTTTCGAGGCTCTGTTGGAAGCTGCCTTGTCAGTGTCTTCCCACCCTGGCCACAGCGAAGTGCCAGATGCAATCAAAGATCAAGCTTTTTCCCAGCATCTGGGCTGAGCTGCAGTGTCAGAGCTATTCCATCCTCCTCCAGATTGCTGTGTCCTAAATGGTGGTACAACTCCAGCTATGGTCCTGTGAGAAAGGGGTTGCAGGTGACCCCACTCTACCACAAGCAGGCTTCCATATAGGCAAAGCAGGGAACAGCATGCCAACATTGGCCTCCCAAAAAAGAGCAGACTCTCCCCAAATAGAAGGTACGTTGCAATGTGCTATAAGCAGGAAATTGAAGGACCCAGCGTTGATACACGTAACATCAGCTACAGACCACTGAAGAGCAACGAGCAAGATTCCTTCCCCTCAAATGCAACGTTAATACTTTCTATCCCATTTATTAGCTATGCTTAATTTACATTATTTTTCATTTGGCTGTGAAAACATTGCCATAAGTGTGAATGCAAACTCCATTTAAATATCTTCCCCTTCCAGTGAAAGTTTCAGTGGCAGACAAACTTCTGACGGACAGCTTGCATTCACATTGACTAGCTGTGATTTTTGATCTGTTATAAATATAAATTAGTTCATAGCTGGATATTGCCTTAACTTAATTGTTTACATACCAACTGGGGAAAGCTAACGTACAGCCTTGGCTTTATTTAGCAATTTAAACCTGGAGTTTTACTGAGTGGTTAGTAGACAAAATGTTACATTGTGTGGGGTTTTTTTTCCCTTGCCCTATAATATTTTACTTTGATTAAAGCTGTACTGAGGTAAAATTGCACATCTCGCACGAAAAGCAATTTACCTCTGCTCTTATTGAAGTTAACCGTACTTATTTGTCCTAGCATAATGTATTTTTCTAGCTGCATTCTAACTGCAGTGCTTTATCATATGAACTAAGTTAGATTTAATCAAATTCAGTTTGTGTTGGGAATTTTAAGACATTCGTTCAATTAGTTGGAATAAAAGTAGAACATTGGAAGAAAGATTAAAGTTGAAAAATGCTGGTGCTGAGCTGGGCATTCAGTGCTCCTTCTGCACCCTTCTCACCCCGAAACACTTCTCATGCTTGAAAAGGCTGTCTGATCTTTTTTTTTTCTCCTTCTGTTTCTCAGATTGCTGGTGATGTTCATGGGATGGGGAAGGTAAGAGTCATTTTAGCAGGTTGCAACACCCGAGTGTGCGTAAGACCTGACCGGTTTTCCTCCTGCTGTGCCTGTCGTGAGCTTTTTCTGGGCACTGATGGACAATAACGGGACCACGTTCGAGCTGTTTTTTTTTAATGTATTGGAGTCCACTGGGAAGCCACAGTGCTGCTCCCCAGTTGCATTCCAGTCTTACCAGTGCCCCTCGACCGCTTTCCTATTACTCTCCTTGTTGCCACCTGGTGGGAAAACTGCCATCACTCACTCGTGTTTGCCTTTCGGAGCTGGGTGCGCAACTCAGGGAGGCCAGCACAGGAGCTGAGGGACACCAAGGAGGTCGGTCAACCCTAACTCCCCTTTCCAGCACGCAAACTACTTTCTCCTGTCATCCTTTCTGTTGCTTCCCCCTAAAATGACTTATTTGCACACATACCAAGTATTTTTGGGGTATCCGGATGTTTTCACTGTTTTGTCCCATGTGCTGAATGCAATATCCACTAATCATTATTAGCAGATTATCTTTATTAAGAAAATTTTGATGCCTGTTGTTATAAGAATGGCTGTAATTCTCCTCGTCTGGGAATTCTTGATTAACTTGGCTTAGGTTCACCAGCCTGAGTGATTTGAAAAGGCCATTGTAAAATAATAGAGAGAAATAAAAATGTCTTGGTGCAGTCAGGCTCCACTCCCTCAACCAAAAAACGTGGTGTTTTTACATTTTGAGACAGTTTCTCAGAGAGCCAGACAAGGTGACATTAAACAAATCACACTAATTACAACACAATTTATGTAGAGAGATTTTACTGGCCTGCTAATACTTGGCAGGAGCTGCCAATTACAAATGTTTCAAAAAAGAGCATTTCTAGCATTAACTTTTTTGGTTCTGAGGAAATGGAAAGATGGAGCCTGTTGAGCTCCCTTGTTTGTGCCAAGGGAAGCAGAGCCCAGTCCAAGCACAGAAGCAGGAGTCAGAGACCTGAGGTCAGGTCACGGGTTTCAGACAGAGTTGCACAGACTGCGCTGCGGCCCCAGGTGGATCGCTCCTGAATGCCCCCCATGCCAAACAAAATCAGCAAGACACTGAGTGATCCCTGGAGGCTTTGCATCTCTCTGGCCTCTGGCCAACACCAGGTGTCCTGCTCTGTGTGGCATCCCCAGAGGTGCAGACAAGTGTCGTGGTTGAACCCCAGCCAGCAACTAAACACACGCAGCCGCTCACTCACCCCCCACCTCCAGTGGGATGGGGGAGAGAATCGGGCGGGCACAAGGAGGAAAACTCCCAGGCTGAGATAAAAAGGTTTAATAATTGACATAAAACAAAGTAGAACGGAACAGTATACCCCCCAAGTAGAACAGTAATAATAGCAATGATAACAACAACAACAACAGAATATACAAAGCAGGCGATGCACAATGCCACTGCTCACTGACCGCTGACTGCGTGTTGCAAACCATGAGAGAGCTCCCCCTCCACCCCCTAGTTTTTATACTGAGCATGACATCATATGGTATGGAATACCCCATTGGCCAGCTGGGTCAACCGCCCTGGTTATGGTCCCCCCCCAACTTCCCCTGCACCTGGCAGAGCATGGGGGGCCAAAAAGTCCCCTGTGCAAGCACTACCCAGCAACAATAGGCCATCAATGCTCCTCTCATATCAAACCCAAAACACAGCACCCCCTCCAGCTACGGGGAGGAAAGTTAACTCTGTCCCAGCTGCAACCAGGACAAGAAGACATTGCCATTCTGGTCTGGGGACATTTTGCATGGTTGATGGTACATCATACAACAGAGGGGAAGATCACACTCTCTGTGCATTAGATTAACATTAACAGAACAAGGATTAAAACTTACCTATAACACTTGCCAACAGCAAGTGATGAAACTTGTTTCCCAGGAGCCTGTAAAGCACTTTAAGCTTAAACCTCAGAGATATGTAGGGCTTCGCCTCCTATTCACTTAGCTTAAGGCTGTGATCACGTGAGAGGCTACTTCCGCCCATCCATCCCCAGCTAGTGGTTACCATCACCTTTGCAGAAGTGACAAAAGGCAATGGGGCACGCACTCCTCACCCACATCGGTGCTTACACCATAGATTAAACGCTGTGGTTTACAAGAAGCCACCTTCTCCTGAGAGGTGTTCAGATGCATTATGCTGGTTTTGCTGCAGGGACAACAGCAGCAAAATGGCTCTGGGGGGAGGGCCAGGGGGAGAAAGCAGAAGGGGGAGAAGGCTGGTAATAGCTTCTCACCGCGGGGGGCTTACTGAATGAGTCCTTGCCAATGCCATCTGGCCGGGGCTCCATTCCGTGCGGTGGCCACTGACCACATATGGGAATGCAAAGCTCCGGGTTAGACCCCTAACTCAAAGGAGAGTGAGGTGGCATGGGGAAGGGTCCTCAAAAACCTGCTGCTCAGAGCTAAATGAGCTCAGACCCTTCCTCTGTCTTCTCTGGGACAGCCAGAAAGAGAAGCCAATCAGACAATTAGCTCACTCTCTGGAACAGTAGAAATGCCCTGGCAAGCTTTTCCTCAAGTGCTCGAAGGAGGACAGTGTGAATGAATGTGATTTGGAGATTCTCAAACAGGTTGGTGGGTGGGACGCCTTGCTCTGGAGGGTTCAGATCCTCCTCCAAAGCAAGCTGAACTCAACTCTCTGAATTGGTAGCTGAAGACAGGGCTCCCAGCACTCAGCTGAGTTGCCCTCATTCTCCCACAGTCATTTGTGTAGCCTGTGCCTGGCTTTGGTACCCTTTGGAAATGCCTATAAGCATGGGCATACCTCTGCAGTGCTTGGGAATTTTCTTCCTGGGCTTCTTAACATTTTGCTCTGAGGTAGATTTGCAAGCAACTCTCCATCTATGCTTCAGGGGCTTCATTCGTGCCGCTGGTGGGAATTGATGATCTCTGGTGAGTCCTGGAAATTGTTATGGAAATTGCCCAGGAGGTAGGCTGTATTTTTGAGAGCATCAGCTGGAGATAGGAAGACCTTAACGGGCCTTGATGGTGGTGGCACTTTTTGCTGATGGTGGTGGCACTTTTTGCATGAATAAAGGAAATGCAAACTCCTGCCCTGCGTAACAGCACCATTAAGGCCTGCAGTGCTTGTAGATCCAGCTAATATCCCTTTGGAGCTGTTGCCTTTGGCTCAGAGTGATTTGTGAAAGTTGCACAGAAGAGGTTTAAGGGGCAGGGGCAGGGCACTACAAAGGGTACAGCTTCCACGGGGAATGAAGCCTCCCAGCCTCACCAGCCACAGGAATTCCTGGGAACTGAAGATGATCAGCACCTCGCCTCAGCAACCTCCTGGAGTTACACCTGAATACGAGCAGAGGCTCTCCTGTCGTGGCGACACACAGAGCTAATTTTCCTTTACAGCTGCACCTGATGGCATGCGTGACTGTTGCTTGCCTGTGTACAGGCACATTTTCACGCTTGACTCACAGTTAGTCCAGCGCCACAAGCCAACACTGCCCGTGGTTACATGGAAATTCAGTAGGATTGGGAACACGTATAGCAGGGGAGAGAAATAGGCCAGAAGAGTTATTTCAAGCAGATGTTGGTTATAGCTGCTGGTAGCAACAGTAAGTTATCAAAAGGAAATAGAGATATATATATCTTCAGAATAAAAAACAGCATCTGCACCTGAACAGGGTTTGATGATTGCTAAATGGCTCCATAGGCAAGAGAAGAGTTTTATGGACAGAAGGTTTTGCATAAAGCAGTTGTTGTTTACACCTGAAACTGGTGTACAAATAAAGCCATCGCTCTTTACTGCCAATCCTCCTCTACTCTGAGCCAAAGCAGCCTGTGGAGCCGCATGACAGCGCTCCTTTCAATTGTTCCTTGCAGGTGTAGCTTTTATACACATTCGCCAACGGTTGTCCAGGTCAACTCCCATGCTGAGCCCCATTTAATCCAACAAAGCAACGTATTAAGAAAAGCAGGGAGGGCATTATTCAGAAAGGGGGACTTTGGCCTGGTCCCTAATTCCTCTTGGATGGAAAAAGGAGAACATGGAGTTAATTTTCCGCTTTGAATTGCCCTACAGAGGAGTTTAGCTTTTTCCACTCAGTGTCAGGGGAGCCCAGGGAGACAGGCCACCATGGACAGAAGTTTTCTTGTGCAGCTGCCTCATTTGCCTTCCCTTCCACCAGCAGCAATCATAGTCCCATAGACTGACCTTCAACTGGATGAAAAATTAAGCCTAAATTGTAAAACACTATAAAACATTAGGTCTGAAATCCAACCTCTTTCTCCCTCCCCTTTTCTGTTCCTTTTATACAACTGCCACTATCATCTGTTTCTCCTGTATCTTCCTCCTTGCTAAGGTAGGTCACATAAGGTGCCTTCACCTTGAGAGGGTCAATTTTGGGAGTCTGGTGACCCTCTGGTACCTCTCGCTGTGGCTGCACACCCCCTGCGATGGCAACCCCCAGCTCCTACAGATGTGTCGGGGACCCCTGTGACCCTGAGCACCAAAACTGCCCTCTGCCAGGTCTGTGTTTGACTTGAAGGAGGCAGCAAGTGCCGGGTTATTGCGCTGTCTTCCACACCCTTGAAAGCCACCAGGAGCCTGGGGTGAGAAAGTGCCACTCCAATGGAGGGGACACGAGAAGGGGACCAAGGGACTAAAGCCCCGCTGGTGCTCACTGGGCACTCGCAATGACTGGGAGGAGCACACCGAGGTGGTAAGGAGGGAGGAAAGTCTGGGAGAGGCAAGGAAGAGGGTAGCTGGGGGCTGCAGTAACGCCAGGAGGAACGAGATGGAGAAGCAGAAAGGATTTGTCAGTCTTAGCAAGGGGAAGAGGTAGTGATGGCGGTAGGAAGCCCTGAGCATCGTTATACTGTGCTGCATAATTGTAATGCAGTGTTGTTATTACTATGCTTTAAAAGCTCAAAATGAACGTAGGTATCTAGAGACTGCTTAAAAACAGTAAGTTTGACCCTTTCTCTTTTCACTTCTCATTGTGGAAGGAGGACTCTGGTCACGTCTTCAGGCTTTTTTCTAGAAATTAACATTTGAGAAAATAATTTTCACCAAGCTGTGTGACTCAAAGAACTGGGGCTTTGGGGAAAACATCAGATAGCACAAACCTCACCACTAGCAAGTGGGGTATTGGGTTTTCTCTGGAGCTGCCCCTTTAAGTTCCTGGTAGCCTGGTTTTTTGTGGAGGTAGCTTTGATTTAGCAGCAGAGAGCTGAGGTGGCAGTGACAGACCACATACTCCCTCCTGGATACTTTCCTTTTGTAGTTGCGTGTGACGCTGTCACTTAATCTTGGTCAGAAATGGGAACGGACGGTTTCTCTTTGTGCGGGTAGCATGGATATTTCCCATGCAGACATTTGCAGCCATCCGTACATTTGAAGAGGCAGTGGGAAATGGGGTCCAGTCCCAGCTAGCGTGGCTTCAAAAGACGTTTCCGAGCAGAGGTTAAGCCAGGGCTCGCAGCCTGCTGCCCAGGCACACGTGCAGCAAAAAACCAAACCACAGACCCTCAGCCCAGCTGTGAAGCACCGCAAGGTACAGTGTTGTCCCCCTGGCAAGCTTTGTTTAGCACTCGGAAGCTTCTGACAAACAGCCAAAGTCTCCAAACTGTGTCTGGACAAAATTTCCGTATGGAAAAAGAGCATATTTCTAGAGAAATCTGGGTTGTATCCAAAGCCAAAAAAATCCAGTTTCCCATTCAGACACCAAGTGATAGTCAGCCCCAGCCTTCAGATTCACAAATGCAAACCCCAGGTCCCCACGTCAGACAGTGTGAAAGCTAATTTGGGCATTTGCAGAAAATCTGGATAAAATCAAGCTCATCTTAATCTTTCATCCAATGAGACATTTGATGTATTTGAAAGTTTATCTCATCTTTTAAAATCACCTGTGTCTCCCTTTTAAAGTCTGAAATCATCACACCCATACTAAATCTTCTTATGGAAGTTCAGCTTCTTGAAATTAAATTAGAATAGGAAGTGGCTGTATAGACAGATACACAGAATAAAACAGGCAGGGTGGCTTACAGTGATGTATATTGTCTGTAAGGAAATATATCAGCAGTCCCCCACACAAAAACACCTTTCTACCACTATGGAGTGCATTATATGACACTTCTTAATGCATTTTTTTCTTCTCTAGTAAGAAAAAGTGATTTGTCTGGGTATCTCACTTGCCTGAGCCAAACCCCAGGGTGTGTAGTGTCATCCATGTCACCGCGAATATTTCTGGTAGATATCTTTCTAAGGACTCTTCCTCCTAGCTGAAGTGATCAAAAGCAACAAATAAGAAATGGCTTAAGTTTATTTCCTTGCTTACATGTTTTCTGTCCCCGGAAATATATGATGAATATGACCTGGAAGAAATAATCTTTAAATTCATAAAGACATGCGTACATAAATTAGTCTTACGCTAGATTAGACTACAGATCTTACCTTTAAAGGTAAAACAGTTACTTTTCCATTTTACATCTCTTTTTTTTTAAGACTGTTATATTTTCTGAGATTCAATATATCACCCAAAAGCACAGAAACTCAAATTGACTCTCAAGCAAGCCTTCATCGTTCCTTGGAATTCTATTTTTTTCCCGGGAAATAAAAACAGTAGTTTTTGTTAAGTATGTTCAACTAATGTTTAAACTATTGATTAGTCAAGAGGTTTAAACAGCTAAAACTCCACTACATGTGAAGCAGCTCCTGACGACACCAGGTACCACTGTCTAGAATTGTGCTTGGCACCGTTCACTTTTTCACCCCAGGAAGACAAAAGAAACCCCCCCAAGAGACACTGCTACGCAGTATTGAAAAATTTCCCATCAGACACAGTTAACAGAGACTCGGCAGGGGCCCGTGTTGTTGCAGTCCCCTGTTCAGGAGGGCTCTTGGGCTTGTGCTGAGGCTCTTTGGGGGCCTCGAATCGCACCCCCCATCATTGAGGGCTCCCCTCCCCTCTGCCCCAGCTCCACCGGGTGACACTGTCCTCTGTCTTCTTCCACCCAGGCTGGTATCCAGCATCTTCTGAGAAATTTCTGCTGACTGAGTTTCATCTGTGCATCCATGGGGGATTTATGGCTGCTTCTGCACGGCTTACTGGCTGTGCCAGCTCCAGTTGCCCACTCAGCGGCTCCTTCTGCTTGACCGTGGACGGCAAGAGAAGCGAGTCAGCAAGCCCTTTCTCTTTTCAGCTGTTTCCCAGCGAAAGAAACATTAGCATGCCAGACTGCCAGACAACACACCGCAGAGATTCTCCCACATATTGCTTCTTTTCTTCCTTTTTTCATGTCAAGAGCTAAAGAGGTGGGTGACAGATTTCCAGGGGGGGGGAAGTTGGAATTTATGCTGAGCACTGCTATTGCGACCTCTCTGTCTTTTACACTTGAACAGGAAGGGGCCCTGAAGTGAGGTACTAAAGCCAACAGCTTATCCACAAAGCCCCTGGCTAATTAGTCATTAAAAAAAAAAAAAGAAAGAATTGCAATCTGTCAAGAGAGGAGAGAGGGGTTTAAAAGGATATACCTTTATAGCTATAAATTGCTAAAGAAAAAGAATTACAGGATAACGTGCAAAGGGTCAATTCAATAAAACACCTGAGTTTCCTTGAACTCACTGGGGAGGCAGCTGTGTTCGGTGCGCTTGCTGCACATACGTGTAGCTGGATAATTGCTAGGTTAGGAACTGAAATAGCAGTATGTGGGCATGATCCAAAGCAGCAAGCAGACACACAGAAAAAAAAATCACCAGCCCGACCTCGGGCAAAGTTTCATTGCATGCAGAGTAGATCAAGTATTTATTTCTGAAATTTACACTTTGTAAAGCATAAATAAGCAGGGAGGATCAGCGTGCTCCCCCAGCAATGTACATACCCTCTGACAGATACTGCGTTTGGCTGTATCTAATGAGTGCAGCCCCAGAAATGAGACTAGAGCCCTGCAGGAGTTGCGTGCTCTCACATTGCATTTTTTAGAAAGCAGCTCTATTAAACTGAAGGTTGACTTAATTAAGTAAAGCTCACCTCCTTATCAGGCTCTTCTCAGCTTTTCCATCATACCAGGTACTGTGGAGCCATTCATTAGGCCTCACAATGCGCCTCTCAGCTAGGTAAATATTTGCTAATCGTATTTCACAGAGGGTTCGGACAAAGGCAGAACAGTTAAGCCCAAAGTTTTGAAGGTCTGGCCTTGGGAGTTGCGTAGGGACACAAAGGAAAATCTGGGGCAGGGGAAGGAATCCCACAGCACCCCGCAGACCCCCGCGAGAGCCAGACAAAGGAGGAGAAGGAGACCGGAAATAAACAGTCGCCCGAAACACCGAGGGGTGTTTGCTAAGCCCCCGATTGTGTGCTGCACGTCCAGGCTGGGCCACCAAAGCTCTCGGGGCTGGGCTTGACTGGAGAAAAACCACAGCCACTCCCGCCCCTGCAGCTGGGAGGCCCCAGGGAGACAAGGGCACCCGGAGGGTGCAATAATAAGGATCGTTTCTGACCCATTTTAGGGTCCTTCTTTCCTCTCAGAAAAAAGGAGAGCTCACACCCATCAGTGGGCGTCAGCCCCGGCAGGGCAGTCACAGCGCAAACCCTGCTGGAAACCCTACGTGCAAAGACGGCTTGTGTCGCCTGCGTGCAGCCAGCAAACCAAGTCACAGCGGGCCTGTGCTCCGCCACGCACACCAGCACGTCGGTGACGGTGCAACGTGGAGTCCGGCGCAGGGATGCATGCATGTGAGCGTTGGAGACTGGGGGGAACTGCCTCTTGTTCTTACATGATGGAGAAGAGAGTTTGTCCGGCTGTCCTACTCACGTGTACTGCAGCAAAAGAAACCTGAAGGAACTGGACAAGGTCACCAAGAGAGAGAAAAACAAATCTGAAAGAGGCTTTCAAGACAACCTGCCTTGAATCCACGTCCCAGTTACATTCTTCCTGCCTGTCCTCGCACTCCCAAGTTATAACTCCTTACCCCTGCTTTTCTTTTCCTATAAAAGAACAAAATGAACGTCATATTTATTGTTACAAAAAGCTCAATGCCATAATCAGGTTAAGAAAACAATTGACTGAATGCTGGCGTATATTATTGAAAACTTAATTCTGAAAAGCTTTATTCGCTCTTTGGAGATGCTTGTCTTGTTTACAATGTCACTTCTGTTACAAGTGGTTTTAAGGACAGATACTTCTGAGAATGAGAGGAGCCTGATGGTCTTGTGAATTTGGCATGCAAATTTACCAGGCAGATTCAACCTCTGTTTCCTCACCTATCAGTGCTAATACAAAGCGTGTGTATTTGCCTCATTTGAAGAGAGAGAGAAAGAGAGAAAGAGAAAGAAAGGAGAGATACGAAGAGAGGAAGGAGGAAGGGAGGAAGCATGTGGACCTAGAGCAGCACAAGGGGTTAGCAGCAGAGGTGAGAAGAGCTGTATGTACATCACTAGCACACTGTCCCTGTCTCTCTTAGCACCCTGCCAGTTCTGTACCTGCCTTGAAAAAAAGTTCCTTGGTGCTGCTTAATTACTGCATAGTCTCTGAAGTTTCAGAGACACATATATCTCCCAATAACCCTATTTTCATCTTGTCCTACTCTCGGCATTTTCAAAAATGCACCACCTCCCACCCCAGCCTCAAGCAGTCATATTCTTCTTTTTCCATATTACCTCAGAGCTTCCTCAGCATTTTTTATACCTGTTTTCATGAATCAAAGTGGTTGCTTTAAAGGCTGATTTTTCCCATATGCTGCTGTTTTGGAAGTAACAGTCTCCGTAGCTGATTAGGATCTTCCCTTTCCCCTCCTAGAACAGAGTCCATGATTTAAGGACACATTTTGCTCACCTTCATGTTCATAGCTACCTCATTTTAAACAAGCAAGCATTCTCCTGAAAAAATGAAATCTGTGGTAGCCCCAACCTCCCCAAACTTCTCCTAGAGGAACAGCTACGTGACGCAGGAGATCAGCAGCCAATACCTCGTGGAAGCTCCCAAATCTTAGGATTTTTGAGGGACTTTAGATGATCTTCATTTCAATATCGCTTGCTTTCCTGTGCTGAAACAAAATCACGTGTGCTGTGAGCAGGCTAACACAGCTAGCACAGCTCTGTGGCGTGCTGACTGTTTTTCCAAACCTTGAGTATTTGGCATGTGAGGTCACACTCGGCCAACTACACAGCAGAGGGCAATGATGAAAAAGTGTCCTCTCTAAAAAAGGAAGGACCCATTTTATTGGCAAACCACCAGCAGCAAGAGATTATGCTAAGACTGTAAATAATGAAAGCATGATAAAAGTATATGGTTTTTTCCCTCCTCGATCCCTTTAGTATGTTTTCTGGTACAAAAACAATAACCTGCTGTTGTCCACCGGTTTCTTCATTTAGAGAAGACTTAGAGTTCCCTTGGGTTTGAGAGGTTGACTCTGCAGTGAAGAGCCGCATGGGTTTATGCAGACCTCTCCTGGGAAGGCTAGGAGGAGCGTCCTGGGTAGTGTGCCAGCGAACCGGAGTTGAGAAGTACATGCTGAGGTAGTCCTGTAAAGCAAAACAAAACAGAGGAGTAGAGCTGGAGATACATTGTTGAAAGGAGCGTAAGTGGAAATTTTTGACAAGCAGTGTGGGACTGCCAAACCCACGAACAGTTTGAGACTACCTCCCACTTCATGGCTTGGAAAATGTAGTCTGTGTTAAGAGATACACATGCTCCTAAGAGCCCATAGTTTAGCCTAAAAGTCAGTCTGATTAATTCATACACAGGCCAGGACTGGGAGCAACATGGAGGTGGGAGCAACAGAATAGAGCTGGGGAAAAAAGAAAGCAATCAAGAGAAAATACACATCGGAGATGTGTGGTGGTGGAGATACTGGGTGCTATTGGTAGTCAGTGGGATTGATGCTGGGGTACCTTTAGAAAAGACAGCAGATAATGAGAAACAGCGTTAAGAACAAATCAAGATGGGAAAAATTTCCTGCTGTCTCTACTGAGAGACTGTGGATGGAAAATTTGGAGAGATATGGTAAAAATACTAAAAGAGGCCAAACAAACAAATTCCACTGGAATCAGCAGAGTGTTTTTAAATCGTGTCCTCTAATAATCTACTATTTGCATTACCGTAACATGCTATTGCATTATTCTGGCATGCAAACAATTGTTGAGTTCCCAACTTCTGGAAAAAAATGATGACCTGAGGGGGAAAGAATTTCTGTAGTAAATACCTCAGCATGAATAATAAGATGAGGTTATTTAAGTGACAGCTCCTTGAAAAATTAGCCTAACTTACTAATAGCTGTACTACATAGCTTAAAGAAATCTAATTTTATCTCTGCCTCCCACACAGTAAATCTCCCTATCACATTCTTTCCTTGCTTCATTGCTATTTCTTTGCTTAATAATCAGCTACTTAAAAGATTGGGGATAATGTTAATAATAGGCAAATTAGATACACAGAAAATAAATGTTTTCTGTGCTTTCAGAGGTACCCAGCATGACTGTCATTAACCAAAACCGAGGCTTGAGGAGGGAGGACAGAAGTGGAAGGCTGCAGTGGAACAGGGCAAGGACTCTGGCTAGCTTAGTATCGAGCAGACAACATTAGCCAGTGTTGCAATGGTAAAATATTTAACAACGGGAGCTCCTCTCCCCTTCAGCATTTTTCTCCCAGAAGCTAATTAAGCTATAATATTATGAGCGCTTCCTTTCAGGCTAGGCTTTCCCCATAGCATGACTATGGGCAGGCTGGGCAAAGCTGGGTTATTGCTGTGATGAAAAAAATGGCACTACATTTTGCCTCAGTCTCCTTTATTATTTTTTTTCAAGCTCTCCACAAAGCCACTCACATGCCCAATGGCTCAATCTCACTTCCAATTAAGTCAATGATAAAACTCATATTGACTTAAATGGGAGCAGGTTTGCATCCCAAAGGCTAACAATCAAGGCTTTTAACAGTCAGACTACTAATACGGAAAGTAGAAAGAGTTAGAAAATGTCGTCTTCTCTTTTCTTAGGAGCAGTAACTCAAAGTGAATAGAGTAGGCATGTTTGGTTTGAAATTATTTTCAGGGAGAAAAAATACGTAGTGAGTCTATTTATAATGCGGTGATTCAGCTCTTCTCATAATATGTGTGGATGGATCTGTGGCAGAGAAGGCGGCAGCACATAGCAAGAATTATCGACTCTCCCTTTAAATAGTTTGCAAGCCCTTTCTTAGCCCTTACTATATTCAGCCCTTACTGTATGACCTAGCCTGTGCAGCAGTGTACACTGCTGTTAAAATGTTTTGGCCAATTAACTTGGTTATATTGGAGTCCACTGCTGAATAAAGAGCAAAAGACGCGGCACGCGCCAGGCGCTTCCCAGCACTGGCCCCCTGCTATGGACAGAGCCCATACAAGGCCCAGAAGAAAGAGAATTTTGTTTTTCTTTTTACATCATCAACAAAATTAAGCAAAAGGAAGAGATTAGATTAACAATAGCCACACTAATGTTAATTTCTCTCGCATGAACCCATACAGTCTCGGGGGGGTGGTAATCCACAAGTAAAAAACCCTGGAGAGGGCTTTGGAGACAGCCTGGCAGAGACGCCCAGGGTTTAAATTTCCCACGAACCCTTCAAAGGTAGCTGCTTCCACTCAACCCAGTTTCCCCAGCGTCTGTGTGATTCCCACTCCTCACAGAGGGAGGAGGCACCCGCACAGAAGGGCAACCCTTTGGGAGCAGCGTTTTGGGTGGTGACAACCTGCTGGCGGCGATAACCAGTTTCTCCTCCTTTCCTCCCTCTCCTCCCCCTTGCACCAGCAGTGGAAGAGGGATGCAGGCTGCAGAGTGACTAAGCTGCGATCCCTGGCACACAGGGGCTTCTACAGGCAGGGAGCGAGTAGGGAGGACATTGCTACCACCGATTTGGCCTTGAAATCTGTTACCTTGCAGGGCGGCGTGCTGCAGGGAGCCGGTGCCCAGCGGATACTCGTCTCAATTCCGGCAGGCGTGGAGCTGGAGGGCTGCCACGGGAACCCTGCGGCTCCCTGCCTGGCGCCGCCCCAGAATGTACAATGGAGTCCTTCTGGGGAGGCTGACGCTATGGAAAGTTTGAAACCTTCTGCCAGCTGGATTTTATGCTTCTTCAGGGTGCCCGTGACAGCCATAGTTGTAACTGCACACCACGTGTGGGAACAGGGAAGCCTGCCCTGCCCTGCCACAGTGTTGAAAGTATTTTCTGTCTATTGTGGGTATTGTTTGTTCATCACTTGGTGGATGCGTTCCACCTATGGTTACGTCTTTCATCTCAGTGCCTTTTCTACTCCTTGCTTTTCCCCCACTAGCACAGTGGAAGGAAACGTTTGCCTTTTGAGGTGTTTATTACCACGTTCAAACAGAGAACGCTGAACTGTAGCACTGCCTGAGTAACCTGGTGTCATACGCCCATGCAGGAGGGAGAAGTAAAGGGGACAGCTTTTATGAATGACATTCAAGTTCAGCTCGCAGTTTTGCAACTTCTTTTGCAATCATGGAAATGGCTCGTGCAGCAAAACTGGGAGCAAAGTTTCATTATCTATTACTCTAAGGGGAAATCAGGTGGCTCGGCAGAAGTTGAAGGAGTTGCTCTGGATGAACACGAGGGTAACAGGCATCAATAGCATCAGCTCCCAAATGTTTGCACCTCTTCTCTCCCCAGTTTGCGATCTGGAGAGTCCACATGTATGCACCCACACATGTGCTGTTTTTCTCTCCTTTTCTGCACCATTCTCCTTTCCAAACCTGTTTGATTGTCATGGTTTCAGAATTCAAAACAGTCCCAGCCTATTCCTCTAGTTAAAGCAGAGATCATGGTTTTGCATTTCTGCGTCAAATGTTGAGGCCCAACAGCATTCGAAACAACCATAAAGCTGATACCAAAATAGTAGCTTGGTACCAGTACAAACTGCAAAACCTCTTGGAGTAGGAAGCCGTGCAATCCTGGAGGCTGTGGGTCTGGGTCCCCTCCTCTTCCTCTCTCCCTCCCTCAGCCCCTGACTCTTCCTCCCTCCCTCCCAGCCCCCTTAGAGCAGCATGACCTGTGCTGAGGGCCTTTGCCCATTCCCATGCTGTGGATGCCCTAATCCCAGCATGCTTCCCTCCTGCTCCAGCTGCACCGCATGACCTGCAGACCCCCTCTGGCCCTGTGTCTCGGAGCTCTTCTCTGGCACGGTGGTGGCGAGGAAGAGATGTACCGGCAGCAAAAAAAAAGGAAACCCCACGGATCCCCCTGCTGCTGCTGGCTCTGCCTCATCTTTGGAGAGCAGAAGCAGAGGAGAAAAGCATCCAAAGGAGCCCGCCGCTGAGGTGAGGGCACCCAGCGACTCCGGTAGGGTTTGGTACCGCGTGCATGAAGACCAGCAATGCTGCCGTGGTGTCAGCGTGTCGGCCAGCAGCAGGACGCAGGAACGTTCAGGACAGGGCTTGTACTGCCACGGCAGCCACTCTGCCTTTAAAAAAGGTAGACGACTCCCACGGCTAGCTAGCTTTGCAGGCTAGTGTGAAGAGGGAAGAAATCTCCTCCCCGCTTTCCTGCTGCCACAGGCACCGATCTGACTCACGCCGTCACTCCCACTGGGATTTTGAGTCGACCCTCTGTCAGAGTTACGGGCTTGCTCTGCCAGATCTTGCCGTGCTCCCTTCCTTCACCCGCAGGGAGGAGGGGTGTCCCCCGACTGGCTGGCCTGCCCAGCCTGGCCGCCTTCAAGGAGAGCCACGGGGACCCCTGTGCTCGCCGTGCCTCTTTGGCTCGGCTTAATTTACAGTGACACTCTCTTTCCTGACTACTGGAAGTTCACCCAAGGCTCTTAATGGATGTTTCCCCTGCATCATGACTACTGATAAACATTCTTCATTAAAGTACTAAATTAATCTCTGCTGAATATATACGACGCAGCCTGAAGCCCACCTCAATCTCCATTAACTGCATTGTTCTTGCAGCTGAGAGAAATAAGATTTATTTTAGTCAGTAAAGTGAACAAACACCACCTGTGATCCACTCAGGAAGCTGACCTGAGCTAGAGGGTGACATTTTTACTGTTCCTTTTTGACTATAACCAAGGCTAATGGTGCATGGATTATTATGCTTCCAGCAAAGCTGCCTTTTTCAGTTGAAAATGAGGGTTTTGTCAATTAAATTCTCAGTGAAACAAAGACATGTACACCATACATATAATAATTCAATTTAAAAAACATACTGAAAGAAAGGAGCTTTAAAGAATGGGGCTGTAAATGACAGATAAGAAATTTTTTTGTGGCTTGAGTGAATTGCCACTTTCGTTTGCATGCTCTACGTAGTGATCACAGACTGAATCAGCCTGCAAATATGAACAGCCCCTTTGCTTTCCAAGCAACTCACTGGCTAAAGTAACTTATATAGTGCCACTGTTTTATGGATAAACAGGCTAAGTCAGTCCCTCATCCTGTCAGTATGGGGCTCTGACAATCAGTAAGTTCATGTTTTGAAGAGGGATGGCGAAACCCTTTCAGTGAACTGCGTGGGACTTTCAAAGCATAAACAGAGCTTAAATGAGGACAAGGATACTTCTTTATTACATCTCTTTTTCACAGTTAATGCAACTCCTGGAAAGTTCAGAGCCTGTAAGAGTGCAGGCTTTTTCCATGCATGTGGCAAAGCAGGTTTCCTCCAGCAAAGTCAAACAGTATGTGCCAAGCAGCCAAAGCCTACCCACTTTGTCCTTCAAGATGTACTGTGCCTCATTTCCTGCACATGGCAGGACAGTGTTAAAAATACAGTCAGGAATTCCTGTTAAAAATACAGTCAGTATTAGAGCTTGCATTCTGCTGTGTGCTCCCTGCTGGGACTGTGTGAGGGTCTGAGCCTTAATAGGGCTCAACAACTTGAGTGCTCGTTAAATCAGAGGGGGCTGAGGGTGCTCAGAGAAGGGGGAGGAGGAGAACAGGGAAGCAGAACACAGATGAAATCACAAAAGGTTCGGGCATGCTTGGGATGAACTTTCAGATTTTGTGTCCCACACACAGTCTCCTTCTCCATCACTGTCTGGGAACACAAGATGAAATCAGAGCCCCTGTGGGGAGAGCTAGGGTGATCGTGTTGACTTGTGCTGATCTGTGCAAGAAGCCAGACCAGGTGGGAATCACATGCTCCGATTCAGGATCCAAAGGATGTGTACGCCTCGTGTGAAAGGAGAGGATAGAGAAAAAAGCCTTTTAAAGGAATACTTTAGGTCTGCTCAGGACTAAGCTTTGGTTCATTATTTGAAGCAAATCTGGTGAAGCAGATAAATTATAGACAGTAAGACTAATGCTGTAATGATTATTACTGTCAAAGGCACCTAACTCCTTCAGATTCCCTTGAAAATCCCTGTATTGCTGCATGTTGCACTGACGGAGCGGAGTAAGGGCTCTGACTAGTACAGGAAGAAAAAGCTCCCACCATTTTCATGCTTCATCTATGGTTTCCATAGCAGATTTGGCAACATCTCAAACCTTCCTCAGCCCTATACCTATTATCAGTTACGTTATGTTACAGTGCTGCATTTTAATTGCTGTGTTTTCTGAGACAGAGGGAGCTGAATCTAAATATATCTCAAGCGCCAGCAGTGATATTTAGCACAGCTACTGTAATTAAGTATTCAGCCATCACCAACAAATAAACTTCTCACTTGAGCAAATAGGTTCTCTGAAAAACACCTGAATGTTTGACAAAATTCCATTTTCTGTTATTTTAATATCACTAGGAGGCCTTGGCTTTTTTGATTGGTGGGGTGTGCATCTAAACTGCCAAGAAATTACCCGTTTTCAATCACAGCTCTTTTCCTTTTATGAATGCTGACACTAAGAGCTCTAACAAAGATGCTTAGCTAGGAAGCTTTTTCTCCTTTAAGAGAAATGAAATATTGCTGAGTTAAAACCACTAATTACAGTTTATAATAACAATACTTCCTGGAAAAAAAAATTAAACTATACTTAACTGCTGGGTTTTTTTCTTTAAACTAGGGGTTTGGCTACAGTCTGATGGCTAACTACTTGCAAAAATCTTCTCAACTGGTGCAGTCTAGCTAGTAGATTCCAGAGCAAAAAAATACCCCTCTCCCACAGTATAGACATACTTTTCTGTCGGACCATTTGCTTTGTATTTCTAGTGCAAAACTTAATGTATGCAATAGGAAGCAAAGAATTTAAATAAAGATCACTGAAAAAACCCGAAGTACATCCTTCACTTTGAGTATTTTAGAAAGCTCTTGGAATTTTTGCTAGCCCATATGGGATACTTTAGAAAGGGGAAAATCACTAGGTAAAATGCTTAGGCTGGAGTAAACTGGTGCAACTGCAGAGATTTATACCCAGACCTCCACTCTTCTATCCTAGTGCATGTGTCCCTGTTTTCTCCTGAAGTGTTGTCTCCTCCATGGTCTTCCACTGGGACTGAGAAGTTTTTCTCGCTCCCTTTTCCCTCAGAAAATTTCTGAACGTGATGTATTTGAGAATACTGAGAGTCAGAGCTTCTTTAGCAAGAATTTTCAAATTATCAGGTTTTATGCTCCTGGGATTGAAAGAGATGCTGGAGGCAGAGACATGCACACACGAGATGCAACAACTGGGCTTTTCAACCCAATGGGAATTAATGGGGCAATGGATGGCACGGGAGCATCGGTCTCCCATGGGTTATTTTGCTAATTCTTTCCGCTAACTTGCACCAGAGATCAGGAGGACAAACTGAATACTGTAAATGGCATTGAAAACTAAGCCAGGGGTACTGACCCAGAAGGTCACTTTCTGAATGAAAGCAGTCTCTCTCATTTAAATGATAGCTACACAGAGTGTGCAGGAAACACTGAGCCTGATCAGAGAAGTGAAGGTGAGAATATTTATTTACCTTTCTTACAACTACTTTTTTATTTTTCCATGGGAAATAGCAATCTAAAACGGATTACAAAAACACAATGTTTATCAGGTAAGGGCATCTTCAAAAAAATCTGCCTTGTGATGATCCAAGGACTGGCTCCTGCTATTCTTAATCCCTTGAGCAGAGCTTTGTTTTGTGTGTATTGCCACTGAAAACAATGAATACAGAATGGGGCAAAGTCTGAATGATCATAGACAGTCTGGAAACATACTCTAAATTATTCAGATCTTACCCCAAAATTTAACTGTGTTTATTGCCACATGAGGAGACATGTCTTTGTAGCTTCTTAAAAGATGTCAAAATGGAATTATCGGAACGAGAACATTTTTAATCACCCATGTTATTTTAAGAACTCAAAATACAAATCCAGAATCCTCTTCTGGGTATTTCAGTGGCATACACTTTTTTTTAATGCAGATATTTAAAACATATCCCAGTATATCCAGTCGAATGCAGTACTAAAAAGGAAGATTTCAGTTGAGTATACTTTAATACTTTATTAGATGGGACATACTGGCATGCAATGTTTTAAACAAGTGGCAAAGTTAAGCCAAACCAAAGTTGCAGCTCCTACTCAGGCTGAGGCTCACCCTGAAGTCAGCTGCTGAAGAAGTGAAAACTTTGTCCCAGTGAGAAACAAAAAAATTCAGTGCTAATCATAGGCATGTTCTCTGCTCAAACCATGTGGGGCTACTTAATTCTATTTCTACTGAAAGCTCACACCTACAACTGCTGAAGCACAGAAACAAAACTGCTGAGTTTCAAAAGGGCAGATCATGAGATATTTGCAAACCGCTTAGTGTTTAATTCAGTGATTCTAGTCAAATTTGCAGAAAGCAAAAAGACCCATGCCAGTGGCATTGTAAGAACAGTAACTTTTACTACCTGATTCAGATCTTTCAATCTGCATTCAAGAACAGGCAGAAATCTGACATCTCCTCTGGATCTAGGAGAAAGCTTCAAAGGCTAATGCCAAGGATCACATTCCTGAGTCTGCTTCTCTCAGATGTTCAGTGAAGTCCCACGCCCGTACCCGTCTCTCACTCTCTCTTTACACCTCTTTCATGTTGGTTTCTTCTACTTGTCTCAGACTCGGTTGAAAAGATGTGCCCCTCTGGCTGCAACACAAGACACGAGGGTTCAGAAAAGCTCCCATGTCCTGTGTTGTAGCCGGAGGTCTCACAATAGTTTAGAGCAAACCCTCTGAAGTGCAGGCTCCTTTCGCAGGCAGAGCTCTTTTCCTGCACTTTTGAATTCAACCTATGTATCAATCTGCGAAAGAGAAGCGGAGAAGAATGGAAATCAGGTGCTTGTGGACAGCACGCAGATAACACTGCTTGCTGTCGCTACTGTCAACATTGCAAATGGAAAAGCGACCCAAGTAGCTGCCAAGCTGGGGCAGAAAGGTCAAATTCAGACCCGGAGTTAAAAGCTGTCATTCGGTTGACCTCAGCAAAGACACACCAGCTCATAGCGGTCTGAATTAGCCCTACTGCCTTTCCAGCATGATCTCCAAAACTTGAAGACTGAAAGCTTTTCTTTGGCAACTTTGCCAGCGCCTATTCTTTCAATGGCAGATAAAGCTAAGGAAATAATTAGCAACTAATCATGTATAAACAAATTCTGCCTTTTGTTTCTTGTTTGCAAATTGCCCTTACATGGTTCACAACATTTCCAAATCTGTTATGCAGAATTATTTATGAATGCCTTCGTAATTAATAATTCCAGGTCTGCAGATCACTCGTAAGGAGTTGTGAACATTTGCAAATCACACTGCATTTCTTAATTATATAAGCCATGTAAAACTTATTCCTGATGAGGTTAGTTGTCTAATTAACTAACTGACACTGTAGATACGCAGCTCAAGAAATCACTTTTGGTAAACATTCAAACTTTTGAATTTAAAATGGGCACGGTTGAGAATAGGTTCTGCTAATAAATCTCTGCATGCCAAATCTCCACAGAAAACAACCCCTAGAAATGGTTCAGAGAGTTAAATTGAAATTCACTTATGAATCCAAGTGGATATTCACAGGACAGCATGGTTTTTTACTGCTTGCTCAACTCGAATCACAAATTAATGCTAACGAAAATATTCAGAGCTGTTGTTGAATTTCTTACGAGCACAGTATTTACTTGTATGTGTTCTTTTCCTTGTGGACTTACAATTCATTCCCAACTGAAATGCTTTGAGAGGCAGAGCTTGAAAGGACTTTTTTTTTTTTTTTAATAAATGTCAATCCAGTACAGTACACTGCTGTGCATTACAATAAAGATCAGCAATTTGGAGCCAGGAATACAAGACAAGATTATTGCTATCTCTGTTCAAAATATCTTCGGCAGATTTATTGCTTTTTTGTCCCTCACTCTCTACATATCACTTCTATGCTGTTGCTACTTCGTTTGGTACTTTTTCTTCTCCAAACAAACTCGAAGAAGCAAGAGAGGAAATGAAGTGTACTTAGCTGCTATTTTTATGAAGGTGACCCACTGAATGCCTGTTCAGGCACTCTGATGATAAGTACTCACATTAATAGAATTTAGTAAATTACATAAGCTGTTTGCTCTAAAATGTTGAACTTCTGTTCAAAAGATTTTTACATTTTTTTTAAACTTTCCTATCTACTTCAAATAAAACTCACAGCTATCAGCTTTGTTCATTTCCAGACTTATCTCGCATGGAATAAAGTACAGTTCAACCAGTCACAGCTCAGATTAGGCAAAGGACAAAGCTGTGAATTAAAAGATCTTTCCATATGAGTGCATCAAAAGGAATATCGTCAGTATTTTTGACAATAACATGGCTCTTAAGGTTGTCTAATGACGAGTGCAACCACAGTTTTCAGCCATTAGTCTGCAACTTGAAGAACCCCCAAATCTTTTTGTGTATGTATTCTGAGGTTTTTGCTATGAATTATATAGTTTATCTAGAAATTAGTTATTTCCAGCCACCTGCCTCTCTTATCTCAGCTGCACAGTAAAAAAAAAACTTTTACATTCAGCGTGAAAAAAAAATCATGCCAAGCTCCATCTGTCTCACCAATTCCCTAAACTGTGCCTATATAGGCACTAAAAGGAAATCAAAACACAGAGTACTAGAAACTTGGGACCCAGAATTAATCTGCTTTTTACAGAAAAATTATGTTCAGATAAAGCTAAAAGATTCATTCCATCCCTATTACAGGAAGGAAATTAAAGGTTAGAGCTGAAATGGCATCCTTAAAGATTTGCTGGTGCCCTGTGGAAAAAGCATGAAAATCATTTGGGTTAGAGAAGATTCTGCTTAATTAGTCTATATTTCCTTCTTTTGTGTCTCCTCGTTTTTGTTCACTGAAGGCATTTCCAAGAGAAGTAACTCTGAGTTCACAAGCCTTTCTGGAATGGTCTCGTCGTCTGCTCCGTGCAACGTCTCAAATAGGAAGCAGGATGCATTAGCACTGCAGCCTGCTCTATACAACCCATCTTTTTACCTGTTTTACACTACCAACAGGGTAGTCGATTTATGGATAAATGGGAAACCTGCTCATTCCTCAGGATTCATTCCCCTAGTCTGACAGTACAATTGTCTTTCACTCCATGGGTATAAACTTCGAGTCATGATGAATGCTGATGGGATGAGGGTAAGGGAGAGATTTGCGAATCACCTCTTGCCTGGTGTTTCACTCCCCTCTCCCCCGACGTGCGTGGGAAGCTGGTACGGCAAGCTGCAGTGAACAGTCACTGAAATTTGGCCTCTCCCTTGAGCTGGTCGGCGTAATCTTCACAGTGAGCCATTCGAGAACAACCAGTGGCGATGTCATTAGCCAGACAGTCATTACTTACATGGTTTGCATAAGGAGCAAGAACGGATATAATGTGCTCATATGACTACAGAAGTCTCCGAGGGGCCCTTCCCTGGGGTGAGGAGCTGCCATTCCAGACCCGGCCATCAAATCAAACCTCGAAACTGGAGGTCTGAGAGGAATTCTGACTTCCACCACCAAACCCACCCTTAAAATTAGGTGGTGTGGCTGGACCCAAAATGGGAAGGGGTTATTCTCCAGTTCCAGAAACACATCACAGGGATACTGAAGCCACAAAATGTGAATTTGAACTCGACCCAGGGTGATTTGTCCTCATCTTCAAGCCATTAAATGTAAACTAGCACTTTCTTTTGGATCTGGATACTGCCTTCTCTGCCCATTACTATTATTAGTTAAGGGGGACATTTCTTGCCACTGTTGGAATCAATTTGCTTTCCCAGCCTCCATTCTTTGTTACAATTTTCGAGTTTGTGACAAATACCCTTTTGTTCTTCTAATTAAATTTCACATCTGTTCCACACCAGTTCACCTTATTCTTTGGAAAGGACAGTCCTGCTGGGGCACACTAAAAATTTCAGTCATTTTATAGAAAAATAAATGTGAGTATGTGTTACAATTTACCTAACCACTGTGAATTAATTTGGTGTTTAAGGTGACACTGTACTAATTACATATTAGCACATTAATGTAGCTGCAGGCTGTAATCATTTCCCTTTGAATGAACAGTGCACACTTTCAGCAAAGTCCTCAAGAACCGTTTGGGAATGCAAGAAATCAATAATCAATTCTCTTGTTGCTGCTACTTCAATATAAAGCAAAGAATTGTCTAACTTTATTTTTCAGAACATCAATCTCTGTTTATTATTAGTAAAATATTTTTGACAAACTCTGCCCTTGCATGAACACAAACCCTTGTTGTACTCAATAGGTATACATCACCTCAGGCAGAATTTGGCCCTCAGTGACCTTAAGCTCTCCATGAGCCCAATCTTCTTCTAATCTGCATTCACTGTGGGATTTCCCTCATTCCAGACTCCAAAGCCTTATAACCATGCAACTTGGGACAAGGCCTCTGCGGGACATTTGGCAGTTCTGCTTTGACATGGTCATGCACAAGCATTTATCAATGGTGACTGTTAAAACTTTAACTAGCATAATTTGAGAAAGCGAAAGGAAGGCATTTACTTTTAAACATGGAAAGCTTTAGACGATATTTTCTGAATTAAAGACTGTGATTTAAAATAATCCTGTAAATTGAAAATCTATATCTGATGTGGCTGAAGGGGGACTTCTAGACCTAACTGTCTTAAATATAGATTTTAAATCAATATGAGTAGTTTTGGAGCATTACCGTTCAAGGATTTTGTGCCACTGCTGTTAAAGCATTATTAATTCATGTTCTTATCTTTCTCGTTTCATAAAGTGTAAGGGTTTTTTTGGTGCAAGTCTATTAATGTAGGAACTATAATCCATCTTTTTCTATTTCGCCTTGGTATTGTCTCCCCAGATCAAAGTTAGATTATAACACAGAGTGAATTTCATAAATTATTTTGAATGATTTTACAGAAAAAAAAGGAGAAAAAAATGCAGGTTAAAGTCAGAAGTACATCACATATCACACAATTTACAAAGAAGCAGTCAAGACTGCTTGAGATAATCTACTAAAACTCAGCAATAAAAAGTTTGTTTAATTTCTAAAGATGGCAGATGTCATTAAAAAAGAGGCTGATGCAAAAATAAAGCCTCCAGAGTCTGGCAGTTCTGTTCGGATGTCAATGAAAGATAATGTAACCTGTCAAATTTGCAAGCATGTTTTATCCAACCATCGCATTCTACCTTCACCACTCAAGCATCGCCTTCCAGGAAACATCCGCATCTGCCTGATTATCTTAAAGTATTTCTGATGAAGAGAGCAGGTTGCAAATTAAAAGTGTCTTTCTCTTCCTAGTTTTCTCTCTCTCCCCCCACCTCATGTTTTAATCCTTCATTTTATACAGTTCAGCTAATTTTTTATTGAAAGGTTAAGGAGCTAGCAATTATTTCAATGGCTCTTGCAGCTATAGGGTAAGTGTCTCATCTGGCCTTTATTTTAAGGAGCTTCCCTTCATGCTTCATACTTGATGTCTCTTGTTGAACACTGAGGTTACTCTAAAGTTGCGGTACAACGGTAACTTGGGAGATACCAAGTCTTGCTCCTACTAGAGCATACAAACCATGGTATGGAGGTGGCCTGCAGTTGCCATGGATGGGTTGTTATGCTTCACGCTCTGTTGAGCTGGTGTTGCACCACCAGACAAAATACTAAAGGCTACTGCTGGTTTTATGCTGATTTAGATGTATTCCCTTCTGAGAAAGATTTTTTCTTTCCTGTATCCATTATGATTTTTCCAAATTTTTAAATTTGTCTTCTATTAACTCAGCCTTCACATTTTTTACCATCAGTTCACTACACCATGACTTTGCAAAGTTTTGGAGGTTGCTTGACTATTTCCATTGTATATGTTCAGTTCTGGAAAGAGGCCCAAAAAAAGCCCACAGTCTCAACAAATTGAGCGTTTATTTTGAGGCTTCTGCTGACAGCCCTCATCACTGAACTGAGAAAAGTTTGCATCATATCCCCATGATCTCTCTTCATGTTGTTATGCTTGATGGATTCAATCACCCTGGCCACTGTGTTTCTGGAGAATCTGTCCAAATTCTGCATCAACCTCCAAAGAAACTCTGAAAGTCAAAAGCTCTGTTGCTTGCTTTCCAGCTGTACAGCAAACATGCATAAAATGAATCAATCAAGATCACAGCTATTTCAGGAGCCCAGAAGGGTGGAGCAGTGGGTCAAGGTGAAAATGTTTGTGCTAGTGACTCTCCAGCATCAGTATTTAGCAAACCCGTCCCTGTGCAAGCATTCCTCCTTCGGCAGACCTAGTTTATGCTGTGAGGGGGCTGCAGTTCACTATCCAGCAGCTTGGGTAGCACTGAGAAAGCCCATCTCCAGAGACAAAACCAAAACTGAGCCAGACATTAATTCCTAAACAAAAAGTGTCTCCTTCTAAATCAAGGAAAAGAGGGGGGAAGCTGGCCCAGCACTTCCACTCATGGCAGAAGAAATCCCACAAAACTGCCGCTTTAGCCCCAGGATCGGCATCAGTTTGGGAGAAAGGCTGTCGACGCAAGCTCTGTCTCGTCAGGCAGTGCTGTCCTCCCATGGGCTTGCTCTGTGTGGCCGTGGTCTCCTCGCTGGAAAGCCACCGGCACGTGCCTGCTGCCGCCTGTGCGCACCCTCCGATGGGGATGCTGCAGCTTGCACGGTTCAGGCTCCTTTGCCTCCCTGTGCCTGCGGGGTGAGGACGCACGAGGAGACTGTCATTGTCATTATGACAGGCCGTAATTTTTTTTCTTATTCAGCTGTGACTCAAGCTGTCTTTCTCCCACAGAAATGCGCTTGTGTAACAGCATCTGCGTCCTGCTTGCGCGCACTTAATGCCCTCTTCCCACCGCTTTCTGGGTACCCATTTACAAAGCAGAGTTAGGCAGTCAGTTATTAAAACTGACCTAATTAATTAAATGAAATAGCACTGAGGGAAGCCATGTGGCTATACCCATGGACTGACATAAAAGTCTCATCTAGTGATACTCTTCACTGATGTAGTGACCCAAGACAAACGTCTCCATCGGATGGAGACATGCCACTGAATATTGCTCCCTTGAGAACTGAGCAGCTATGACAGACATTCTATGTCTGGGAGTGCTGCCGCTCACTAGCTTATCTATGGTTATACAGAAAGTGCGGGGCAGAATCAGCAATGAAAATGAGATTTTAAAGCTGGGACTGAACAGGCATCTGCTGATGTATGTAAAAATCCTCTGCAGGTTTTGAGCTGGTGTCCAGAGGGCCCCAGAAAATAGGGTTGGACACAGGGTGCCTGGCGTGCCACACTGACATACACCAACGGGCCTCCCAAGTGCCGCCAGCCATGCGCGGCACTTGCCACGTAGCTCCTCCCAGCCAGCCTCCGAATCCGAAGTGCAAATAACGCCTGTAAACTTCACCTCCCCAGAAACTGATTTCCATATTCACTGTTAAGCCCCTGTCGGTGTTGTCTGTGGTATGTAATTGAAACATGGTGAATAATGGAGCCGATGATGGATTTAGAGATGTTCTAAATTTGCCGGTCTGTAGGTGGTTTTGTCCACTGCTACTTCCTTCCAGCACTAAGCACTGACTATTGCTTCCAGAATTAAATACTCTATATGAAAAAATTGTTCCCACAGCACAACTGACAGAAATTTGAAATGATATAATAATAATGTACAGTCCATTTGCTGTCTAATGCATGTGTGGGATTGAATAGCTCTTTGCGATACATTCCCTTCTTGCGAAATTACTCTAACTTCAAACTGAATTAAAGTAGTTAGTTGCCACTACACCATTGAACTTTGATAGCTGGATCCATTCCAAAACTTGGGACTGCAGTTGCTTTTCTTGCAGAAATTCACAAGTAAGGGAAAAAGACAAGATTAAAAAAAAAAAAGCTTATTCCATTCTCTAAGCTCTGCTTTGTTCACCAGTCTGGAAAGTGTGATTAGGACTGTGAAATGCATATCAGCTGGAAATGTCCCACCAAGGCGGGGGTCTGCTGCGTACGTTTTCCCAGTCTCTTCTTCCACTGCAGCAGTACAGCTACATCTCAGACTGTGGCTGTGTGTTTACCCATGTACCAATCGATACATTTAAGAACACTCCCGCCGGTAATTTTTGCTTACACAATGACTTGCCAGCAACGCTATGGCAAACCCATGTGGATACCTGTTACCAAATTCAGTGCAACAGCTTCTAACGCTATTAGCTTACGTCCCTCTGTTTTCCATTAGTGCCAGCTATGCTGAACTGTATGGGAACATACCAAATTATGGAACACAGAAAATTACACTAAATTATTACACTATGCAAGTATTGCACCTAGAATCCTACCCACAGGGCACATGTTAGCTCTAGCTTAGTTGCTGCTTAGGCAGGTTAGGCTGTAACTGTGACTGTACTAGTCATGCACTCAGGCATAGCCGTTTACTAAAGTGTCACCACAGTTGACTGCAGTATTTGCTTTTGAACGGGTCCCACTGTACCATGTTGGCGAAGGGGCAAAGTCAGTAAGAAACTGTTTGCACTGGACACGTCTGGTACTTGTGTGCTCAGCGCAGACATGTTTCATTGCATTTGCTTGGTAGTGAAGGATATAGGCAGACACAGCCTGATGAAACCTGCTACAAAGAGAATCATCCTGCTGTATTCTCCATGTCTTTGATTACTCTTTAGTTCAGTGAAATTTTCATGCAAAGTCCTTCTGACTCCAAACAAGCATAGAATGAACAAGTATGTCCATTCCAGTTCTTAAGAACGTAACAGACTATGCTACCATTCTGTCCGTAGATGCCCTTCTGTCACCCTGCCCTCTTGAAGAACAAAAGCATTCACTTAAGGAAGGAGTAACATACAAGGCATTTTTTGAGGTTCAGACTATTGAAGTACAGTATTTGAGCACTTCATATACTTCAGTGACTATTCTTGCAGCTAGCTGCAAAAGATGAAGAACTGACACACAAAAATAGTAAGTAACTAGTCCGAGGTCACACAGACCGTGGCTACAGTGTCTGGCAAGGGCAGCATCAAAGCTTAAATATTCTCAAAACTAAACATGTCCGCTACACAGGGGAGAGCCTAAAAGCACATTTGCTGGAACAACTGGGAAATGCCCTCCAGAGCACGCGCCCTAGCAAGACCAGCACATTAGTGCACGGCTTTCCTAGCCTGCTCACACACATAGTCTACTGCCTGCCTCCAAGGCAGCCGTATGCAAGGAGGTGAGGAGGAGGCAAAGGACATCACCCTTGGACCCACTCTGGAAACACCCATTTCAAAGTGCTGTAGATAGATCAGAGACACTGAACTGGTTCTCTTAAATATCATTTAATGCTTTCTCCATTTCCCAGAGTCAAAGGTGCTTTGGGTGGAAAACCTCAAATTTTGGGCAACTTGGAGGGCATCATGTTCAATACTGGGAATGAAATGGACAGGTAACAGAACAGAAGGTTCCCAAAGATAGCTGTGGGAGTGAAAATGGGAAACGGGAAACCAAAACCAAAGGAATCAAATCTCTATACGTTGCTTACGGGAACCATTCCGCAATATAATCTTTGGCTGCCACAGGTGTCACTAGCTCTTCTGCAACGTTGTTAATAAAAAACAGCAGCAACAAAAAATACTTTGGTTGGACTTTGTATTTAAGTTAACTAAAATGGCTTAGATGAATCAGCATCATGCATTTACACAGAGTGCATGTGCCATCTGTGTAAAGTGTCTCTGAGTAAATCTAGATTAGAGCCTGTGGTCCGATTTTATTTCAAGTGAATTGGCTGTAAATTAATTTAAAAACAGTAAATGGTGACCAGAGTATGCTAAGAATGGGCTGAGCTCTAGAGCAGAGGCTGTCCACTGATAGCAAATACAGTCGAGTTGGATGCCAAGGGACAGCAGAGAAGTTTTTGGTGGGACGCGACACGAACTTGGAGCTCTGTACATTTTCGACAGATGGAAGAACAGAGCTGGAGAAGGTTTACAGCTATGCATATATGAGAGACAGTGAGAGTAACTGGTAGTTTGCAGTAGTCTGGACTGTCTGTGTGTGAGAAGTAGCACGAGGTGACCAGCGCAGATTGTGGGTGCGTATGATACAGCAGGGGAATGTGATGCTGAGAGCTGACCCTTGTGATGGAGCTGGTGGTGAGCTATACTGCTTCAGTTTTTGCCAGCACTCCAGTGCAGCCGGGCTAAAATCCACCAGGCACCAACCTCCCAGCTTCAACAGAAAAGTGTGTCCTCAAATAATCTTTGAGGATTTGTGTATAAAATGGTATTACTGCCATCATCTGTCAATCCACCTGGGGAAGTCTTCATCTCCAGCTTGGGAAATACTGTTTATAGAGGTGGGAGAAAGTGACGATCTGGGAAATTTGTGAAATAATATATTTGTATAAGCAACAAAAAAAATTACAATAAAGGGAATACTAGTATTCAGTAAATGAGGACTTGTATTTCTCCTTAAGAGGCCATAAGACAGGTAAAATTAGCCCCTCTAGCTGTTCTAGTATTCAGACAGATAGATTACCTTTGTAGCCCCACATAAAAGAATGCAGGTAAAGGAAAAATTAACTATTGAATAAAAAACTTCTCTGGGGTTCAAATGTTCAAAAATTCTTCCTCCTGTAACTACTGTTTTTCTAGCTCAAACCTAAGTAAAAAAGAAAAGCAATCTCCATCACTCAAAATTATGCTCATTTACAAAACATATGCAGAAACATGCTCTACAACAAATCTCTGTGTCTTGTTATAAGCAGGGAGGCATCAAAATCCATAATAACAGCATTTATAAGCGAAAGATCAATATGGCATCTGGTATTTCAAAGGCAGAAAATGATTCTATTAAATTTCTACTGGCAGAAAATGCACTAGACAAAATACCTAAAACCTGTAGTGGGTTTTAGCCTCTCACACTGTGCCACCGAATTAAATCACAGGGAAACCATCACAAAATTCTTTGTAAAAGATGCACTAGGGCCTGCTTCACCCTCTTCTGATTGAAACAACAGCTCTACAACACAAGATTGTGGCTCAAGATGTCACTGACCTTCTCCAAGTCACATCTTATCAGAGCATCTCTACTGTCATTGGGATGTGGGGGTAAAGCTAAAGGTTTGGGTTTTTTTGCCGTGGGTGCAACTGTTTTAATATGTGTGCATGTGTGTGTAACTAATTTAGTTGTGCTACAGGAAAAACAATAAAAAGGGTAACAGAGAGTTAAATAGTCTGATTTTGATTCCCATTTTAGATACATAAAAGCAAAACCTAAGAATGGCCACAGTGGGTCAGACCAAAGGTTTCTCCACTCCAGGAGAGCACCCTGTTTTTATAGAGTTGACATTAAGAGATCTCTGAATGCAGTTTTTGCTCCTGGGACTGACAATCTTTTGTTCTGGTGTCTTGATTTAAAAAACCCAAAGTATGGCCATAAGTGGATGCTTATGGAACCATAAGAACAGGACAACCATATATGAAACTTCTTGCTAATACTTTCTCTGCCTTTAATCATTTTAGCTCAGGACCTTATTTCTGCACTTATAAAGTGCAGGCTTTCTGTATTTTGCAATGCTCAGTGGATTTATTTTCATGAGCTTCAGTCATCCCTTGTAAATTTTTAGTATTTACCATATCCTTTGGCAAGGAGTTTCACAAGTCCTCTACCTGTTGTGGGAAGAACAGAATGAGACAGCCCTAGCCAGTGGGAAGTTATGGTATCAGCCTGCTGGCTGTCAGTGTTGTCATGTACTCTGTTGGTAACTCATAAATGGAACTACAGAGGAAAATAGTTTTGAAGTGTGATGAAGAAGTAGATGTTGATGGGTATTTGCAGAGCATAGTCCCCCAGCATGAGGGACTTCAGAGGAGAAAGCATGGAAGTGTCCGTTTGCAAACCTCAGAGACCATGGAAGATGGCCAGTAGGCTGGACCAACTTACTGGGTTACCTGCAGGGAGATGGTATCCACAGCTGTCTCAGACCTTCCCGGGAATGGGTGGTTCTGTGAATATAGCACTGAAGTTGGGCTGAGGAAGAGCAATACGGAGTCAGGCTGTATTTCAAATACAAGACAAGACAGATACCACTAGGCCAGGAAGAAGTCTGGAAAGTTGTATCTTTGTTCCTTATCCTTTATATAAGTGATCAACCATCCTGTTCCTTCATTTCTGCAAGATCTGGAATGACTGTGCATTCAGAGAGGAGGCTAGACCAAAGCAGCAGCTCCCTTTTTCCCCTTGAAACCTGTGTGAAGGCCCATTTTGCTGCAAACAACTTTGACCCTTTTTACAGCCAAATACAAATCCAGCTACTCATGGCACCTGTAAATGGCCTTGTCTTAGAGTAACGCTTAGTGCTGAAGCCAGTGACATTAAATGAAGTTAGAGACTGGATTTTTACATGCAGCTGAGATAAAACAGAGCAACTGGTATGCGGCCTTAGAAATTTGTACATTGGTAGTAATTAATACCAGTCATTAACCTGGGAGCCACAAGGACTTATGGTGTCTGAAGGCCTCCAGTGGATGCTAATAAAGCCAGGCTTTTATACAAGGAACAGAGCAGTTATGCATAAAAGCAGTAGGATAGATGTGACAACCAGCAATTTTAACTTATCACCTTGGAGCTTTATTTTTGAAAGCTTTTACTTCCCACTGATTGCAGGCTTCCAATTTTGTATTGTCATGTAATAAATTACAAAAATTATCTTCTTTTTTTTTTTTTTGGCATGGTGCTTCATAGACAAGGTGTCTAAAAAGCTGCTTTTTTTACCAGAATGAGTTAAGTATTGCTGCCATGGTGATTATAAGAAATCAGCACCAAACAGCAGCCTAGAAATCTGGATACAGATTCAAAATTCTCAGTAGCCAGGGTATTTGATTTGAGTCCTTTCTAACAGGAGCTGTGTGTATGGAGGGGGTGGGGGTGGAAGGCTGGAGCAGAGGTCATTCTGAAAAGCAGATCTTTAACCCTTTTCCTGAAAGTGAGAGGACTGTCTAACTTACTAATGTGTCTGAAGGAGATCTGAAGGAGATCACTCCTAGCAGGGAAGTGAACCTCCTCCTCTCAGCAGGGGTGTGAAGGAGAAGGCATCGTCATCCCTGAGATGGCTGTAAGGGTGGTGGCACCACTGTGCTGATCATTTAAAAGCTGTCCCGTTTGACCAGGACCTTCCCTGTTTAGTACTAAGGTAGTCCATATACCAAGTACTAACATTCACTACCACATTTACTTCCCACTGAATTTATATTCTAAGTAAGTACTCTAGACCAAGAGGTCTAGTTTGCTGACAGTGCACATGCTTGATCATAACCATCATAAAAAGTCAGCAATGGATGCAAAGACAAAACTTTTAAGAGCCATTGTGAAGCTAGTAAAAGTGTTTTCAATATTTAATTAATTTTCTCCTATGTATCACCCACAACAAGAGGACAAAGATTTTGTGGGATAATTAGAGAACTAAAAGCACAAAGCCATAAAAAAAGGCCTTACTCAAAACCTGCAACTTACCTAGAGCAGATATAAAACCATCAATAGCTTGTTAAGCACCTGACTAAAAGATAAAGTCTTTGCATCAGAAAAAGGTAGCGTGATCAAAGAGGGAAAGTTTCTGCCGTTAATG
>NW_009221875.1:0-1155 GCF_000690835.1 Fulmarus glacialis
CGCTCCTCTTACGCGAGGGAACATCTCCCCACCCTTAACCTCGCGCTGGCACCCACCTCTCCGGCCTCGCCGTAACCCTTTCGCCCTCAGCCTTCCCCTTCCCTTCCTCCCGCCCGCCCCGGGGGTTTGCTCGCGGCCCCCCGTGACTCGGCCGGTTCAACGGGTGCAGCCCGAGTTGCCAAAGAACCGCGGGGCCACCCACGTCTGACACCCTCCCTGCTCCTCCGACGACCCATTGTTTCTCACCCGCATCCGTCCTTCCTTACGGCGTCGCGGCCCGCCTCCTCCGACGACCCATTGTTTCTCACCCGCATCCGTCCTTCCTTACGGCGTCGCGTCCCGCCGAGGACAGGGCATTCCACATCCTAAAAACTTTAGGATAAGCCACGATTCGGCACAAACTCACCTAACGCTGCCCCTTTTTCCAGGCGTGGTCCCCTCCAAGGCCAGCTTCTCCATGCACAGCATCCTGGTGAACCACTTCCTCCATGGCGCCTGGTACCCCAAAGGCGGGGCCGGGGAAATTGTTTTCCACACCATTCCCGTTATCCGGAAAGCCGGAGGCAACGTTTTGGGAAAAGCACCGGTGCAGAGGATCCTGCTGGACTCCCAGGGCAAAGCCTGCGGTGAGTGCCGGCACGGGATGGGGCACACGTGGCTTCTCCTTGCCGTGGCGTTGCTTTTAACTGGACCCATTCCTCCTCCTCTTGCCTTTCCCTTCCAGGCGTGAGCGTCAAGAAAGGCCAAGATTTGGTGAACGTCTTCGCTCCCGTTATCATTTCGGACGCCGGGATCTTCAACACCTACGAACGGCTCCTGCCGGCGGAGGCGCGGGCGTTGCCCGGTAAAACACGGCAGCGTTGGGTTTCATTGGGGTTACGGCATTGATCCCCCTCATCAAAAACCAGCTTCTTTATAATTAGTTCTCAGACATCAGCAAAACCCTGTCGTTCGTGTTGCGGCATTCAAAACATTCATTTTTTGGCCATACGTTTCTTTTTAATCAAGCCTAAATTCATTTGCCAAAACTGGCCATACAGTTGGCGAAGCCCTGGCTTGCTCCTCAGTTTCCCTAAAACCCACAGCGTAGTGCCCCAAAACTTGTGAAAAGTGGGGAAACGTCCACCTGAAGTCGGGTTTAGTGCTGCCACGAAA
>NW_009221876.1:0-7046 GCF_000690835.1 Fulmarus glacialis
TTTTTTTTTTTTTTTTTAATTATTTTGTGGCTGTGGGGTACTCGGGCGGGGTGCAGGGTACTCCCGCTCCTTGGCCAAAGTGGGTTGGGGATGCACCCCGTGTGGGTTGGGGGTTTCTGCCCCCTTCCCAGCGTGAGGTTTGTGTCCAGAGAGATCTTTGCTGATTGACTTGGCCCTGATGAAAGAGCTCCTCGCATGCAGCGGGAGATCCGCCCGGTACGGAGCGATAACTGATAGGGAGAGAGCCCTCTCCCTGCGCTCCGCATCTTCCCGAGGCTACCCGGGAGTGCTGCGAGCAGCCAGGATCCAGGGAATATGCTTAGTAAAAGCCATCAATTACGCTAGACAGGGGCTCATCGAGAAAAGTGGTTGGCTTCAGAATGGTTTTTGCTGACAGACTGTGAAGTGCCAGTATCATCTACTGTAATAATGAGAATTTTAGTGTTTTAAATTCTTCCTGTGACCATGGTCAGCATGGAGACGTTGCCAGATTGACACCAGCCCTCTCAAGGAACCACTTTTTGTCTCCATGCCAGTATCCCGGGCTTAACTTTGCCTGCAGATTTCTGCTTCTGTCACTCATTTTGCGGACAGCCTTTATGTAATACTGGGGGTTGCCACTTATTTTTTTGGCTGTTGATATCAAACGCATGCAGGATGAAGTGTGAATCTGGCGGCTCCTCCTTTGACCCTATGTGAATTTAAGAAGCCCCGCTGGATAGAGCAGGGCTGTCTGTGAGCAGGCTGACCTCCGTCTTTCTCAGGAGTGCTTCAAAAGCAAAGTTTCAGGTTTGGAAAATCTTTTTCCCTTGGAAAATCTGAAGGGGAGGACAAGGAAAGCTGTGGCTAAACTGCTCTGATGTGCCGACTGCAGCGTCTCATCGGGCAAGTGCATGGATGCAATGGCAAGCGTCCCTGGGGAGGAGGGAGGCTGGCCGCAAGCGCTGTGTTATCCGTATCTATGGGCTGGTTATAACAACCAGGTTAATTGATTCTTAACTTGATGATCGGGTAATTAACCTGTGTTGTGTTGTTATGCTAACTTGATTAGGTTTATATTCCTGTTCATCTGTTGAATGGGTATAAGATGCATTGCTTGTGATCCCGTTGCTGTATAGGGACTTTTCGATGAGGCACTCGGGGAATGATGGGGACTTGGTGACAATCTATGCATGTCATTAATTTTTAATTCATTTTTAATAACAACAAAGATTATTGATGAGATCTGGTGCTCGGTGCTGGCCCTTCCACTGGTGTCCATCTGTCTTGCAGGGACATTTTAGGGACACAGGTGGTGTGGTAGGTGATGGGGCTACTGATGGTGCCTTGAACCCATCAAGTCATCTTGGGGGCTGAGCGCTGGCGTTGTAGTGAAATTTAGGACTGTCCTGCTGGGTCGTCTTCTGCATGGGGCCTGTGTGCCAGCTCTGGGCTTTGAAGCAGCAGGAAAATGTTTCCTGTGACTTTGAGTATAAAAGAAAAAGAGCAAAGAAGACTTTACAAACCACAACAAACAGCCTTAAAATGCTGAGCCTGAGGGTGCGAGTTGCTGATGGAGGTCCCCAAGATGAAACAGATGCGTTGCGCTCTAGCTTGCTCTTGGAAAGCATTAAGGAGGGTCCCGGTGCTCGCTTGCACATCATCTCTGTGCGGATGCGGGCGTTTGGCCCCGTGGCCTGTAGCTCTGCTGGGCACTTACAGCTCATATATGGTAGAGGCCTGTGAGAGCGTGGTGGGGAGAAGACAACCTGCTGCGGAGGGCTGCCCTGCCCCACGCAGTTGGGCGTTGATGCACCCTTTGTGCGTGGCTACCAGAAGATGTGTTAACGGAGTAACATGGGAGCGATCAGAGGGGTAGGAGCACAGGAGAGCTTCAGTGGGCTGTTTCGGTTCAGGAGATGACTTTCCAAGCACAGAGGTGGGGCCTCCTGGATAACCTTGTTGGCAGGATGGGGGTGAGGCTTTTTGAGGGAAGGAAGGTGGACAGTCCAGCTCACTGGAATCAATACAGCTGTCTTGCTAAAAGCCTATTGATCTGATGCGCAGTGTTGCATTAGCACAGCCACAACAGTACCTCCCTCGGAGTCCTTCCTCCTCCTGGTTGAACCAGGATGAGAGAAACTGCTGGGGAACTGCTTCGGAGCAGCTGAGTGGGACTTCTCAGGTCCTCCCACCTCTCCTTCCTGCTGGGCTGTAATGGGAGCTGCTATGTGTTGTGTAGAGAGCCCTTAACTTCCACTTGATGCTTGCAGAAGATCTCCTAGGACCTTGTGGGACACGTAGTATTTTCTTGGTTCTTGCTTAAGTTCATGCTTGTTAAGCCATGCTGATGAATTTGCTGTGTTAGACTCAGTGCTGCCCTGAGGAGCACTTAAACTGGAGAGAAACCCATCTGGAAACACCAGCAGCTGTAAGTAGGTGGTGGAGGTTCTCTCCATGTGATGTCCCTCCTATGCCCCTTTAAGAGCAGGGATGACTGGTATTTAATAGCCCCCATCAAACAAGATAATTAACAGCTGTGCCTAATGATGAGCACGTGAGTAGCTCCAAAACTGCATCAACCTTCAAGCACGTAGGACTCTGCTTGGGTAAATAGTTATGGAGAGACCATTATAATACTCTTCTCACTCCTGATGTGGTACCTGGGGACTTCAGGATTATCTGGCTATGGATTTTATTTTGTTGCAGAAACAAACATGAATTTAGTGCGACTTGCATCGTAGCAGAAGAGGAGCTGTATGGTAAAGGGTAAAGACCTGGTCCTGGAGCCCCTGGCACCAGTGCATGCAAGAGGAGTAGGGGAGGCAGGGTCATCGAGGACTCCCGCTTGCAAAAGACCTTTACCAGATGGAGAACTGGTGCATCTTTGCCTAACCTGTGTGTTGCCCAGTTATCCTGTACAAATGTCTTTCTAAGGCTGCCTGGGGCCGGACCTGCTCCTGCCCTGTCCCTGGGGTTCTGCTGGAGCGTGGTAGTGGTGGGTCGTGCCCAGCTGCAGTGCTGCCCAGCCAAACTGGTTGCAGCTGGGCGGGGGAGTTTCTCAAATCCTATTTAGCTGAAGCAGGAGGCAAAGGCAGCTCCCTGCATGCAATGCTCTTTCCTTCCTCTCCAGCCAGAGCCCTCCAAAGAAACCTGTTGCTGATGCAGCTAAACTACAGCCAAGGTAACTGCAGTCCAATCCCCTAAGCCTGTGCAGATACCAGCATTACTCTGTAATGAGATAACGGGGACGCTCTGCTCTTCTGAGCTGGGTGCTGGGCAGGATGGAGGGAGGACATCGCTCCTGGAAGATGCCATCTTTAGCAACGGTTTGATTTGCAGCATTAAACTGGAGATTAGACTTGTTTGCATGGCTAGTCTTCATTATTGTAAAGTGAAGCTCTTCATATTACTAAAACAAATATAATTGCTTTTGCTTCTGGATGTTTTGCTCTCTTAAAGGTACTTCTTAAAATATGTTAATTGTTAATTTAAGCGTAGCCTCTGAACCTCATGCAAAATAGTGCTTCTGCCAGGCTAGGGAATAAGCTGTGCCTTTCTGCTCCTGGGGTGTTGTGCAGCTCGAGATATACTTTTCAGAAGGTTTGCAAGCCTGGATGAGTAAGAAACCAGGGTATTTCTTTCTTTTTTTTTTTAATTTTTTCCTCCCATTGTGCAAAGTGACTGTTATTTGCCAAGTATATCTTAATAGATGATAGAACTTAATGCATTAAAAAATCCTCTTCTAATGGGTATAGAAAACTCTCTGGTTTTCACTTAAAGTTGTGGTATTAAATAAAGTACCTGGAATGAATTGGTGGTTTCTGACCATGGGGAGAAACTTTTCAAAAGTGAATAAATATTGCCAGTGTGATCACACACTGATTGAGTCGATGAATTGTCATAAACCTTCTGGCATAAAACCTTTCTGAAAATGATTTATCCTTCAAGGCTTGGGGAGGATTCATCCTTAGCGGGTGCCTGTGTGCTGGTTTGGGGTTGAGGACCAGCTGGGAAGGAGAGAGATTTTCTGTATATTGTGTAGAAAAAATTTCTGGGAATAAGTGTGGGGGACAGGGAAAGCTTGGGGGTTCAGTCCCAGGACATCCATGGGTCCTCTGCTGCAGAGCTCCTGAACTCCTGCCTCTGCCATTTGCAGCTGCTGTTAGGAAAAGCAGGTTATACTTGAAGATTTTGCGTTTTTTTTTCTTCTTTATTTTTAGATTATGAGAACATGTCTGGGTCATGCCACAAAGGGCAGGGACAACTCGGAGGCCACGCTGGGATTTTTATTTAAAGATGGGGCTGTCTTGCTGAAGGATCCGGATTGTTGGTATCCCTAGTCTTCTCCCAATCCTGCCCCATTATTAGCTGCAGTTGTGGAGAGAAAATCATTGAAATGTAAAATATGATTACTCCAGCCTGCTCTCTGCAGCTGGGGACCTTGCCAAGGGCATGGCCACCTCTGCAGCAGCTCAGGGACCTCCTTGGCTTCTCTGGGACGGCATGGAGAGCCAAACTTGGGTGTTTAAATACCATTCAGTCCACTGGTTATATGGCCTTGAATAGGTGCAGGGAAGGTGAGAGATGGGTGCTGGTGGCTTTGTGGGCATTTCCTCCCTCAGCGGGCAGCAGATGGCCGGAGTTCGCCCCGGTGCTGTGTGGATGCGTGTCCCGCTGCAGGGTATGCCACGCCGGGGGCTTTGCGCTGCAAAAATAACTGCGTTTTCTTTTCTCTCTGTGCAATCGTTCATCTCAGTTGTGCATTTAACAGCAGCTGTGCTGGGGTTAGATGAGAGCCACTGAGTTAAGGAACATGGAGCTCAGTGGAGATGCTGGGGCACAGCCCTGGGAATGACTCCAGTAGGGCTTAATTAGCTTGATTCCTGCTTTATGCCCTCTTGGTGGTTGTGATTAGTCAACTCACCTTTTTTACAACTTATTTTTAAGAATTCCTGCCCTGATACTGTTTTACAGGTGTGAAATTATAGGGTGAAATCCCAATGCACACAAGCCCAAGTTGCAGCGATTTGCTGGGTTAACTCCAGGTGAAGGATGGAAACCTGGGGACGGCAGCGGGTCCGGAGCCCGAGGCAGCGCATGGCTTGTGCCGGTCTTGTGGGGTGGGATGGGATGAGCCAGTCCTACCCTTTTCTGCCCTGAGGAAGGAGTTTAACCGAGGGTATTTGTCACAAGCAGCCTGGCTGCTGTTGAGGATTGTATTTACCAGGGAGGATTTTTGCTTCATTATTCTTCTCTGCTGCCAATAACCAGGTGTAGAAAATAATGACCCTAAATGTAATGTGTGCATCCCTTCTGATGACCAAGAAAGAAGGCTATGTATGTTAGTATCTGTATTTTTTTTATATATATATTTGAAGCTGATGTCGCTTTGCTGTAGTGCAATGCAGTTCTAGGCACGTTGGACTTTAAATTTACACGCCAATTAGTTTGTAGCTCTGGCCAAAAAAGGAGTAATGTACCCTTACAGTGATAGTTGTCTGTGAAGGAAACCACAAGAGCAGCCTAACTTTAGTGTGGAGGTGGACTTTGGACCTTCTGAGTTAGTCGGCGGTGTAATAAGTAGCAGGTAGTGTAGGTGAATCCCTGAGCTGGGCTTTTTGTGGCATTATTTTCTGCTCTTTGACCCATCTGCAAACAGAGGCATTTTACAGTGGTTAAAGGGATATCAGCGTGAACTACAATTCAGGTCAGGAAAATGACTGCTTTTATTGCAGCAAAACCTCAAGCTTTGGCAGATACACAAAATGTTTGCAAAACATTTTAGTGAAGAATTTGCTATTTAGCAAAACTGAAAAAATTCTTCGTGAGCTTTTTGTGTGTCTTGAGTTGGTTGTGTAAAGCAATTGCCCTCATATGTCTCTGGCACGCTGTAAGACACATCTTTTTAGGTTGGGTTGGGTTTTGGCTTAGCCTGGTCCTCCAGAAATGAGAGACCTGTCCAGAGATGGTAGCAGGGCTGGGAAGGATCACAGGTCAGTGGATGATGGGCTTCACTTAGCCTTCCTCATTTGAACACTGTTTAATGTGATGCCCAGGTCACGGTAAACTCATCAGTTTTACTAATGAGGCTACTAAGGATTTGGTATTTCTGCTCTTTGCCTTTCCTGTGGTATCCAGAGGGTTTGGAGAGGAACATCCCTACGGGGAAGAGCCTGCAGCCTGGAAATGTGACCTTTTCTCCAGCTGTGCTCTCCTTTTGTCATTGATTTGTCCATGTTCAAAGTCTTCGCCAGCCGACTGAAACCTGTGAGCCGTGGGAATGGGTTAAACGTGTCAAAGGCTGGACTATATGACTACAAGAACTATAAGCAACATAGGTCTATAAGCCCTTACTATAAGGAATATGAGTCCTTAACTGCAGGGTATGGCCCCAAACCCGCGGCTTGGTGGTGGGATGGTGATGCAGCTCCTCCAGCAGCATGTGTTCCTGACCCGCCGTGCCACCATCCTTCACTACTTTTAGCCAAATCCCATTTGATTTTTTTAAAAAAAATTATTTATTTTCTTCTCCACAAGCAGTGTTTTAGTACTCGTTTTTAATTCCCTGTGCTTGTCCGTATGAAGTCGGTGGTGCTGTTAGGACATTCAGACCCTGCTCTGGCAATTACAGCAGATCACCAATGATACCGTGTAACATGTCTTGCTGCCTTTCCCTGCTCTATTTATGGTACAGGGCAGGTTGTAGGATACTGAGGCCATCTCCTCCTTAATGCATGGCCATCACCGCCTCCTTCAGTCCATGTTTCATGTTCCTATATGAGCACTGGTGATGGTACCAGTGGGGTGGTTTTGTGTTGTCTGGGTGCTCGGTGTTGGTGTGCTCCAGGTGTTTGGTGCTAACGTGGCTTGGCTCCTCAATAGGAGATGTGTGCTGTGTCCACCTGTCCATCCTACCTGTTGGATGTTCCTGTTGGCTCTCATTCATTAATCCTTCTGCCCTTGAATCTCCATTTGCCATGTGCCTTTGGCTTAGCTCTTCCCTGAGAACGAGTCTTCTCCGTGCTTGAGGTTGAGCAAGCCTTTCAGCTCATGACCGCGTCCCA
>NW_009221876.1:7077-10889 GCF_000690835.1 Fulmarus glacialis
CTGCGGGGAGCCATTTCCCTTGGTGGCTCCACCGAGGTGCAGAGTCAATGCTTAAACCCAGGTAATCCATACCTTCACCCTTCCCATGAGTCATCACCCAAGCTGCCTTATGATAGTCCCGCTGAGGTGCGAGGTGCTGGTAGGATGTGCTAACCACCACTTACAGGGCTGTTGGGAGCAGGATGCGTTGTGAGTGAATCACGGCCACTACTTATCAAAATGACACGTTACATCTCGGGGACGTGTCCTGGCGAGTCACCACTCTTCAAAGAAAAAAGATGCTTAGTATATTTAAAGATGGCTTTTAAAAATCACGGGGGACAGTGATGGGAATGTCTGTTTTTTTCTGAAAGTCTCACAGGGATGGTTTCAGGTGGCTCAGGCAAACCTTCAGCTGCCAAATCCCTGAGCAGGCTGGACATGAGCAGGCATACTGACATGTGTCTTAGCAAATGAATGTCGAAAACTGTTTAAAAAGAAAAAAAAAATTAAAAAAAATTTGATCCCTGTGCCTGCCATGAAGCCGGTCCTTGCTGCTACGCCCCAAGTGAGCAGAAAGTCGGCGTAAGCGTATCTCAAGGCAGCGAGCGGATGCAAAGATACCGAGATGATGGAAGCTATAATTTTCAATCTAATTAAGCTGAGTAACTCCCTCTTGGATTTATGCTTCTTAATTACTTTGATAACATGGTGCTGCGGGTATCCCTGATTTTTGGGCAGTGAATGTGTTGTCCAGCTGCGGTGGAGGAGCGGTACCCACTGAGTGCTTTGGGGGCGGTGTGGGTCTCCATCGAGGACACTTAATCTCCTGGTGGGGTGTGGAGATGGAGAGCTGGAGGTGGCTTTCATGTGGCAGTACTGGACTACTGTGGTCTTGGATTGGTACCACATCTCCTGATAGGATCATGTGTCCTGTTTTAGAGACAAGGTGGTGGTGCAGGAGAGGAAAGTCCTGCTCTAGATCCACACAGACCTCAACAGGAGATGGATGTGTGAATACTGGCGTGGCTCTCACCAGCCTTTCCTGTGGCCGTGGAGCGCCCGTTTCTTGCCTGGCTGACGCCTACCTTCACCACCACGTTCAGTGGTCAGAAATAAAATAATGAAGGAAATGAAAGACCAAGTGCCACTCATCCAGTGCTCGATCAGTGTCTCGTGTCACCATGCTGTCACCTTGCTTTCCTGTCTCCACCTGGCCTTGTAAGAAACTACTTTTCTGCTGGGATTGACCATGAACATCTGCACTACTGTCTGGTACCTAATAGTACCAACAAGGCATGTTTTGGCTGAAGCAAGACCTTTAACACCACTAAAAAGCTCTTCTGGAAGCCATGTCTGCACGGGGTGTGGACATCTCGCCCAGGGGCTGGTGGAGAGCTGCTCTCAGGGACTTCCCTACTCTGAATATTGGGGTTTTCTCCCCTAGATTCTGGCGTTGCAGAGATGCAATTTGCTTTTCCTCTCCCGTCTGGCCATGGCAGCTGAAGTGCAGCTGGGGACGTATTGTTTGTGGCTGGAGGATTTCAAGGGACCGAGGTCCCTGCGTGAAGGACTCTGCTTTTCAGCCAGACCTGCCCTTGCCTCTCCCGCAGCATGTCTTTTATGGCCCTGGGCGTTATAAAGACCCTGGCCAGAGAGATGGGAAGGTCGTGGCTTGCTTCTATAGACCCTAGAAATACCAGGTTTGAAATCTCTTGCTCTGCTTTCCTTCTGCTTGTTTTCTTTTTTCTTTTCCTTTCGAAAAGCTTCATTTGGATCCTGCCCCAGCGAGGTGATAACTCGTTCCTCCCTGTGCAGAGTGGTGAGATGAATGCTTATGCATCGTCTGCCTTAACGTGGAGGATGGAGGCAGAGCTCTTAAATAAAATGCTTCGTTTTTTTTAAAAAAAAAAAAGAGGAAGGAGAAGGAAGGATAAAAACCTAGGTGTCTTAAGCATGCAAATCTGAATTTTAGAAAATATTGATGCTCAAGGTTAAAGGGTGGGTGCTTTGGGTACAACTGGTGGCAGGAACGGCTGTGGATTTCAGCGTTGCAATGCTGCCGCCACCCTGGGGGTGATTTCTGCTGCCCGGCCCCTCGCCTGCTCGCTGGGAGCTGCTTTGAAGCCTCGTGCGCTCTTGGCATGCCAAAATAAACTCGGAGTCGAGGCTGTCGGAGCTGATCTTCGTCCTTTCATGCTTTGCCCTCCCTGCTGCTGTTTCGGTGAGTGATGGCTGTGCTCGCACCCGCTTATTTTTAGGGAAATCCGTCCCCGGCCTGGGAGCGCGGGGACCATTCTCGTGATGCCAGATAGACACGAGCAGCGCTGCCCAGCTTTGAGAAACCTGAAATACCATTTGCTCAACCCTCAAGGTGGGTTTAAATCCAAGGTGGGTTTAAATCGTCTTTAGGAATGAAACCTGTTTGAATTTGCCTTTCAGCACCCGACACTCCATGCTGGAGAAGGTGGGATGGCTGAGGCCGCCTCAGGCTGCGCAACTCCTTGCAGCCCCCAAAGAGCGAGCTGCGAGCAGGCTTCTCCTCCCCAAGCGCTGCTGCACCGGTTTTTGCGTCCCAAAGTTCAGCATTGAGCAAAAAACCCGCTAATCTCACCCAGATGTAGCCTCCTGGGGCCCCTCTTTGTCCGAGGAACTGTGTGATGCAGAAATCCATATTTAAAAAAAAAGTCTATTCTATTCTTTATTCTATTCTCGGAAATAGAATATTCTATTTGGCAATGCCAAAAAGTCTGTAGACTCTTAAAGCTTTCAATATTTTCTGTTATTTTTGAATTTATTTCTAATTGTTTTTTAATTTCTTTTAATTTTTTGACTGAAAAAGGTGCTGTCTCCTGGCAGTCTTTGCTCTGGTACAAAGTTTCAGCACTGGAAGGTCACGTGAAGTAAATCAGCAGAATGCAAACTCTGCTGTTACTTGCTAAACTTTGCCCGGATCTCATCTAATAGCTGACCTGATAAGTATTTAGGAGCTCCAACTCTTTTCCTGCAAGGAGGGAACTCAGCCCCAGCTCCAGTCCCTGGGGCAGCGCTCGTCCTGGCTGAGCATCCTCCTGGGATCCTGGCATGCTCCTGCTCCAAAGGATGGTATTTTTGAACCCTTTGGATATAAATCATGCCCGAGCGATTACCTGCTGTTGTATCCCAATTTTAAATGGTATTCTCTTTTTTGAGTAGCAGGTTTACTGTTTTTTCTCCTTTTTCTTTTTAGTCTCAGATGACTCTGCTTTAATATTCAATCATTTGTGAGGTATTGCCCAAATTTAGGCTGTCAGTAATCTGCAGCATGATGGTTTTTGGTGTCCCTGTGGGAAGAGCAGACTGGATGTTGAGGCTGATAGAAAATCCTCGGGACTGTAGTCTGCAGAAGTGTTTTTAACTATCAGACCATGCAGTTCGTAAGTTAGTGAGGTTTAGTTAGCAACTCTGAAGGCAGTTTCTTGTCTCTCCACGTTCAATAGTAAAGGCTGAACGTTTCTAAAGGAAAAACCTTCCAACAAAGCAATTTAATTTTCCTCGGTAATGTTTTGGGGACAATCTGTTGGCGACTATTTTATCTGGCATCCCATCTCTCGGCTTATAACCCTCTTTGATGTGGCTCATTCAGGGGAAAAATGGCATTACACGCTACCTCAATCACTCGGATGTCGGAGAGGATATCGTGTTTGACTAATCAGGGGAAATTTGGGAAGATTTAGTAATGCTGGGAGACATGACCCACTTTCAGATAAACGCTTTTCAGACAATAGAGGTTGAGCGATATGGTGGGGGAGGGAGAAACATTCACAGGGTAGAAATAATTAATTATTATTTAT
>NW_009221877.1:0-2526 GCF_000690835.1 Fulmarus glacialis
CGGACAGGTGACGATTGGGGCCGGGGGACGCCCCGGTTGGGGGGAGGCGCAGAGGCTTTGCGCTGTGCCACGGCTGACTTGCTCTTCCTTTTGCTCTCGTTGCCTCGACCTCTCTAACAGAAGGTTGTTTTTTCATTTGAGTGCTTTCCAAACTATTTATGACGCCCGTTTGTACGGGCAAGGCAGTGTCTTCGGGCTCTTGAGGTCACTACCTCGGGACCGTGCCCCCGTCCCGTCTTAAGGAGCTCTAGAGGACTTGGAGCGCAGGGAAGGTTGACGGAGCGCGCCGGCTTGCTGGGGTCAGTCTTTTGAGAGTTGTTTTCCTTTTGCAGGTGTTTTGAGCCGCTGGGCCCCCCTGCTTTTCATGGTCTTCGACCTTTAGAGGCTGGAGCTGCAGCCCTCTCTCTTTCAGCCGTGTACCTGCCACGCTGCTGGAGTGGGAAATCCCCCCCGGGCGCCTCGTGGAAGCGGCTCTTCCCTAAAACCATCCTTAACTCCTTTCCCCGCTAGACCGAGTTACCTTCCGATAGACTCGGGCCGTGCTTTGGCAGATGGGCTCACCTCTTGCTTTGGCAACCTCCTCGCTTCTCCCAGCCCTCTGGTTTCCATGCCCTTCAGGGGGTCGCTCCTCTCTCCTCCCGCGGACCTGGGACATCGAAGCTGTGTCAGACGATGCCATTTCATCCCCGTTTGAACTCCGTTTCGCTTTGGTGGTTTGCAAACACAGCTGCTGCTGCTTCATTTTTTTTTTCTTTCATGCTGCAAAATATATCTTGATTTTTATCTTCCTGGGCCAAACTCTCTTATTTTGTAAGCTTGTCTGAGGTAGAAGGCTCTTGCTTTACCAGTAAGCGTACGATTCCTCTTTCCACGGTGCAAGCGTGATGTGTTTCATTAGGTCCCTTGGAAAATCCTGGGCCATGGTGGAAAAAATGCCTCTGAATCACAAGAATATTTGTCCCTGGGCTCCGCCGAGGTGTCGGTGCAGTGGGCGCCAGCCCAGCTTTGGGTGGTCCTTGCTGGTGCCTCTGCCTGCGAGGTGGCGGCGGTGGGGATGCTCCAGCGCCGTTTTCATGCCGCCGTGGGGGTTGTAGGATTCAGCCGCCCCGAGCCGGGGGAGGTAATGTGGAGAGGTAGGTACGGGGTCGTCACTGAGATCCCTCGGAAAGAGGGGTGGTCGTGGGGTGCCGTCCCTCGCGCTCTCTCCGTGCCGTCCCGTTGCAGGCAGGGAAAACGCTTTGCCTGCTTTTCCAGCAGGAGCTGCTGAGCAGTCGGCCACGTGTTTTTAAGGTGACTTTGCTGTGCAAACCCACTCATGTTTTGGTTTTGCAATGTGGACGTGAAGGAAAATGCAAGTTAGTATAAGTGGGGAGAGAGGGAGCGTTTAGGGCTCACTTGTGGGGTCCCGTTTCTGTGCCTGCCGTTAACTGCATCCGCGGGCACTTGGAGTGATGGATTTGTAGGATGGGGGGAGCTGGAGGGTCCCAGGGTCTCTTCCCAGCTCTGTAGACCTGTAGTACGAACTTGGGCTGGAGCCCTCGGCAGGAGGCATCGGCGTGGTTTGCGGTCTCGCCGGGTGCGTGCGTGGGTGCCCCCCCGTGCAGAGTGGTCCCTGTGAGGGTGGTGGGGAGCGTCTGTGCGGGCAGGCGATGGTTTTCCCAGGGCAGGATGCTCGCTGCTGCTGCTGCGTGTCGGTCACTCGTGACTCGCAGGCTGGTTTCGGTTGCTGGTGGGCTCCAGGCGTTGGTCTCCTTGTCAGCTGGTTCAGTGCCACCCGTGTTGGGGGAAGGCTGGAGGTGACAGTGTTTGGATATATAAATATAAAGGGAATAACAACTTTGCTGTACCTACTTCCAGGGGTGTTGAGGGCTCAGGGTTTGTGCTCAGCAGCCCAGGCACAGTCCCGGCAGGGCTTAGTCACGTCTCGTGGCATCCAGGCATGACACATACATTTTAGACTTACTGCTGCTCATATCTTGCAGTCTGCATTAGGACAAACTCTGCCTGGCATTTTGGTTTCTCCTCCTGCTTCAGGCAGTGATGTAGATTTGGGAGTTCTCTGAGTTTTGGGTTGGTTTTCTTGGCTGAGGGTATTTTTTGGCGAGGCTGGACCGGCTGCTGGCTGCCTTCAGGGATTTCCACACGTCCCACGTGGGCTCGCTGCAGCCCCGGGCCAGCAGAGTCGATGCTTTTTGTGGAAGGAAATCTTTTCAAGGAACCGGAGTAAACGCCAATGTATATATGAGATATAAATATATAGAGAAGCGTAGGACAAAGATAGATAGGTATGCAGAAGTCCAGTAGATTTGCATGTCGGGGGTATGTTTGTCTCTAGGGGAGAGTGTTTAAAGCCGTGATGGAGGGAGCGGGGATTGGCATGGGCAAAGCCGGGCAGGGGCTGGGAGCAGCCGGAGCCCGTGGGGGATTTGGGAATGGCCAGGCACAGCTGCCCCACAGCAGGCGTGACCTGCCCTGCATCCCTGCTGCACACAACCAGATCACTTTTTTCTTCCCCCCACCCCGCCC
>NW_009221877.1:2555-2917 GCF_000690835.1 Fulmarus glacialis
TGTGACTCACCGTTGGGCCACGATACTGAGAAGCAGGAGTGACAGGTCCTCTCCTCTGCGTGTCCGACGCACGTGGGGCATGACGTGGGAAAGAGACGTCATGTTGCTCCATCTCTGGTGCAATCGTTTAAAGAAAAAGCATCACCACGCAGAAACCCTTCTCTGAAGTCCCTCTAGATGCTGCTCTCCGGTTAGTCATGTGAAAGCATTTTGCTTTGCGTCTGTTCTTCCCAGAAAAGCATGAGTCAGAAGGGTTGAGAGGGATACGGCTAAATTTGTCCCTTGGGCTGAGGAACACGGCGCCGGCCGTGCCAGCCGGTCCCAGCAGTGGCTCCGCGGCAGGGCAGGAGGGTCTTTGGGGT
>NW_009221877.1:2933-3970 GCF_000690835.1 Fulmarus glacialis
TTTGCAGTGTCTTTGTTTTTTAAACCTCATTAGCAGGACTTTTAGGGTCTGACGCGTAGAGGAGATTTGTTCACCAATGATGCCGGAGCCCGTACCGGCGAAGTGTCCGATGGCTCCTGATGCAGGGGTGGCTGAATTCAGGCTGGATGCCCGCTGCTGTCCGGGAGCCCATCCCCGGGCTGCCTGGGCACGAGGTAACCCTTAAAGAAAACAGGATGTTTACTCCCATTTCACCCCTTCAGCTTAGTTTTGTGGTGGGTTTTTTTTTTCTTTTGCTGAATATCTTTACTCCTCTCTGCCTGTGCTTGCAGAGGAGGAGAGGCTGGGAAGTGCAATTTGTTCCTATTAGAGGGGACTGCTGAAATCTGTTGGGGAAGGACATGAGCCAAGTACTGGAGGCTGAGGAAGCAGCGATGGCATCTCTGACTTGGCAATGCCTGTGCCAGCAAAAGAAGAAACTTAGCATTGAACTTAATTTCCATCAGTCTGTACATCCGCGCGTGGTGAGGGACCGGTGGTGAGGGCAGGGGCTGGAGGTGGGAGCCTGTTCCCTCCCCGGTGCTGTGTTTCCCCATTTTCCCTATTTAAATGGAACCTGGCAGGTTTGTGCCGTCTAAGCTGTCTGTTCCTCATCATTTGTGTGGCAGTAGGCGTCTTGCCCAGCGGTGCTGAGTGACCTCAGGACACGATGCCGACGAGCATCCCCAATCCCCAGGGCTCTGGCTGTCTTTTAATACGTGCATGGATGGACGAAGGACCGTACCCGGGGAGGGGGTGGGCAAGAGGAACGCGGGGCAGAGCGGCTGGTCCAGGCTGAGGGGGCTCAGATGTCTGAAGCATGTGCTATAGTGGTAGCTAAGGATTTTTATACTGGTTGCAGTGGGGTGGGATACGCGGTATGGAGGGGCTGGCGTCCCCCGGGGAGGAGAGTTTGCCCAGATTTTTGCTTTACTATTGAAATGACAGTTTCTCTCCCAGGGGGGCTTTTATTCTTGTTCTCCTGAGGTTACAGGGGACCAAGAGGGCTCCAAAGGGGG
>NW_009221878.1:0-1537 GCF_000690835.1 Fulmarus glacialis
CAAAATTGTACGGGGAGGGGAACGCGATTTGGCAGCACCCCCGCTCTGCGAAGGACCCTCGTCATAATCTCGATTTTGATTATTTTTGCCCCCCCAAAAAAAAACCAGCCTTGGCCACCTCGCTCCTGCGCTGAGAGCGATCCTCAAGTCTTCGGCGCTTTAACTCGCCAGCCGAGCCAACCCCGCTTTCGGTTTGGTTTCGGGGCGTTTTTTTCGGCTTAAAAGGGATTTTGAATCCACCGAGGGCTTTTCTAGTCTTCATTTTCTTTATTTTTTCCTCTTTTTACACTTGTGGAAATAATGACGTCCTACAGGAAACCTCCTGAGGGATAAAATTAGGGCTGGTAAACACAGGGTAGCGCAGCCCGTTGGTCTCGCAGGTTTGCCCGAAAACCAAGAAACTTTGTTCTGAGGTGTTTTTTTTTTTAAAAAAAAAAAAAAGCTTATTTCTCTTTTATTTTTAAACATAGGAGCTGTGTTTCCTTCCGGCCCGCTCCACGTGCTGCTGAAGCCTTTCCACGTGAAACCCTTTTCAGGGAAAAATCCCTTTCCGCCATGCACGGACGCAGCCTAAATTTAGCAAAGTCCAAAAAACCGAAGCATTTTGGGCACATTTTGGGCGTATTTTGGGGCCTTTCAGAAGGGGCTGGGAAAAGCAGCGAGGGGTTGGGCGCTAGGACGAGGCCGTAACGCGCGGGTTCGACGTTTTTAATCCCGCAGATTAGGCCTAATGCCGGGCAATTTAGCAAGCTGTTAATATTAAATTATGCTGCAAATGACGGGAGCTTCGCCGATGCTTAACGTGATCTGGCTGCGGTTTGCAGCTGGACGCCATCCAAGCCTCGATAAGCCCACTTTTTGCTGGTTTTCAGCCCCGTCTTGCCCGAGCAGGGGTTTCTCGGTGGCGTTATCCGGCGGAAGATCACGCACGGGAGCACACGTGCAGCGTGCAGGAGCGTTTCCAGCCCTCTAGAAAAAGCTGGAGCTGCTCTCCCGCTCCCTCGCTCCTGCGATGCTCCGATTGTACGACCGGCTGCACGGGAGCCGGAGCTCCGCTTGCAATCCCACCTCGCCGCCGGGTTGCAAGAGGGCCGGGAACCCCTTGGTGCAAGGGGCGAAGGATTTACAACAGGTACCGTAGGCCCGGATGGCAATCTCTTGCCGAGATGCCCTTACCTCTGGCGTGCAAATGGCAACAGAGGATGAGACGAGAGGATGCTTGCACGGTGCATGGCCCTCGGGAGCGCGCTCTCCCTCGCTGCAAGCAAGCAGCCCGCCTACGGTGCACGGTTGCAAGGCTGCATGGTTGCAAGGCTGCACGGTGCGCGGTTGCAAGGGTGCGCAGTCGTACAGTGCACCGTTGCATGGTTGCGTGGTTGCAAGGGTGCATGGTCGTACGGTGCACTGGTGCACGGTTGCAAGGGTCCACGGTTGCAAGGGTGCACGGTTGTACGGTGCCCTGTTGCACGGTGCACGGTTGCAAGGGGCCATGGTTGCAAGGGTCCACAGTGCACGGTTGCAAGAGTCCACGGTTGCA
>NW_009221879.1:0-275 GCF_000690835.1 Fulmarus glacialis
AGCCCCACCAGCGCTGCTGGCACGTCCTCCTGCCGCAGCGCTGCCGGAGCCTCCGGATCGCAGCGGGAGCATCCCGTGCAGCCGGCCCCGGCTGTAACACGGCTCTGGGCCTGCAGCAGCAATGTGCTGACACGCAGATTACCTGGGATGCCTGCAGAGCCCCTCGGCGCAGAGTGATGTTCTCCAGCAGCATCCACCATTTGTGCATGCTGAACATCCGCAGCTGCACACAGAGCCCAGCACAGGCAGCGCCGCAGCCCCTACCCCGCCCCCGC
>NW_009221879.1:678-974 GCF_000690835.1 Fulmarus glacialis
TGGATGATCTGCCAGACCCCAAAGGTCTGTCAGCGCTCCCAGTGACCTGAGGTCTCCCAAACCCGTAGACAGGGGACATCAGTGCCGTCACCACCCGCCTCCCCTCCTGCCACCAGGCAGTTTGAGCCCCTAAGATAACAGGCACCGAAAGCTCCCCGAGCCCAGCCAGGCACGCAAACCCAAGCCCACCCAGCGAGGACCTGGACGGCGCAGCAGCTCCGTCAGTCGACATCGCGCCGCTTCCCAGGAGCACGCGGCGCCTGCCGAGCGCCCTGCTCCGGCGTCCACCGAGGGGG
>NW_009221880.1:0-379 GCF_000690835.1 Fulmarus glacialis
CGCTGGCTCCGCCCCCAGGGGAACCCCGCTGGGTCCCACAGCCCGAGCGCGCTGGGACGTATAGAGGCCTATAGGCACCATACGCCCCTGTATATGTGTGTACATACACACAGCGGGCACACGGGCGCGTCCCCCCAGCAGCTCCCCGGATCCCAGTGCCCCCAGTAGCTCCCCAGATCCCAGTCCTCCCGGTAACTCCTGGGATCCCAGCTCCCCCCAGCAACTCCCTGGATCCCAGTCCTCCCAGTAGCCCCCTGGATCCCAGTCCCCCCAGTAGCTCCCCAGATCCCAGTGCCCCCAGTAGCTCCCCAGATCCCAGTTCCCCCCAGTAGTTCCCCGGATTCCAGTTCCCCCACCAGCTCCCCAGATCCCAGTCCCC
>NW_009221880.1:543-1109 GCF_000690835.1 Fulmarus glacialis
TGGATCTCGGTCCCCCCAGTAGCTCCTGGGATCCCAGCTCTCTGCAGCAACTCCCTGGATCCCAGTGCCCCCAGTAGCTTCCCAGATTCCAGTCCTCCCAGTAGTTCCCTGGATCCCAGCCTCCTCAGTAGCTCCCTGGATCCCAGTTCCCCCAGTAGCTCCCTGGATCCCAGTTCCCCCCAGTAGCTCCCCAGACACTGTGCAGGCAGTGGGCAGGCAGGTAGGGACCCCCCCCATACCAGTGTGGGGGGATACTGGGACCAGTAGAAGGGGGATACTGGGAGGAGTTCAAAGTGGGCAATACTGGGACCAGTTTGGGGGAGATACTGGGAACAGTTCAGGGCAAGAGTGAGTACTGGGAGGAGGCTGAGTGAGTGCTGGGACCAGTTCAGGGGGGGATGCTGGGACCAGTTCAGGCCAAGAATGGGTACTGGGACCAGTTCAAAGGGGGTATGCTGGGACCAGTTCAAGGGGTGGGATACTGGGACCAGTTCAAGGGGTGGGATGCTGGAACCAATTCAGGGGGAATACTGGGACCAGGACTGGGGTGGGGGGGGACAGGGATG
>NW_009221881.1:0-3704 GCF_000690835.1 Fulmarus glacialis
CTGCCCTGGCCAGGATGGTGGCCTCGTCTCACTCCTCCTCCCATCCTGCTCATCCACCCGCACATCCAACCCAGCCCAGGATTGTGTGTTCTCCAAAAATCCCCTGTTTGGATTGACAGGGGCCAGGGAAGGCTGAGGAGGAGGAGTCGGGGGGGATGCGACACGGGTGTCGGAAGGACGCTTCCCCCTGCAAAATGCATGGGTGCAGCATGGCCCTCGAGCACTGACCTTCTCCCCACCGTCCTCATATCTGCCCAAACGACAGCAGGGACTGGGTGCAGCGTGTGCCGAATCACCCATCCACCCTGCCCACACCGGTGTGGGCTTTTTCAAATATACAGGCTTTGTAGTGAGAGAGTGCAGAGGGATCCCGCAAGCCTGTGGTTGTCACCGCGGCAGCCTCCCTCGCCCTGCAGCCCCCCTCAGTCATGTACAGCCACGAGTTTTTTCCCTGGGCGACTTCTCACGAGCTGGCAGAGCACGACCTCGGGCTGACATGCTGCAAACCTGCCTCCTGCCCTTGCCCAAACCCGCTGCCATCAGCACTTTGCTGCAGCTGCTTCCAGCGCTGCTCTAAGAGTTTTTCCTTGCAGCCTAAACCCCTCCCCGGCTCCATCCTTCTGGCTCCAGCCCACTGGGGATGGAAGGTTTCTCCTTCCCGAATACAAATATAACTGTAATCTGCTCAACCCTGCTGTTGATCCCCACTGCATCCTCCTGTCCTGAGCTTTCCTACAGTGCGCCTTTTATACCGGTAATAGCACCAGGCTCCTTCTCCCATCATTGTTGACTCGACAATGAAAACTGTTTGTATTATTGTGTCCCCGAAGCTTTGCCAATAGCACATGTGTCCCGAGCTGATAGCAACAGGCTTGGCAAGGCTGCGGCTCCATCAGATAAGAGCCTTTAACCTTATTTCTCCAGCTCGAGCGCACCACGAAGGGCTGTTCTGTCGGGAGCCTTTTGCTTATCCTTCCTGAGCGCTTTCAGATCCGAGCAAGGCTGAACGGGCCAAGCAAGAGGGGTCGTTGGAGGAGGGCAGAGGTGGAGGTGTTCGGGGCGAGCAGCCTGGGAAACAGCCTTGGCTTGGGTGCGAGAAGAGCCCTGGAGGGAGATGGAAAGATAGAGCCGCTTTCCCAGGCAATTTAAGGGCTAAATGCGCGGCCGTCCCCTGCCTTCCTCGGGGACCCGCTCCACCCCGCTGTGCTCCACCTTGGCCCGGCTCCCGCGCACAGCAGGAGCGAAATGGAGGAGAAACGCTGGAACCCGGAGGCCCTCGCACTCTCCCGGCTGGCCTGCGAACAAAGCCTTTCCCTTAAAGCCCTTCTCCGCCGCCTCCCTCCTGCCCCCGGCCCCCTGCACCCCGCCAGCTGCGGGGATCCCCGGCATCGGCGCAGCCTTCATCCCTGAGGGTCCACGCCATCCTCCTCCTCCCACCCTGCATCCCTGCACCAAACTCCCCCGCGGCCGCTCGCAGCATCCCCAAGCCCCAGCTCCGCTGCTGGGGGATTTTGCTGCCGTTTTCTCTGAGCTGCAGCACAAAGGATCTGAAATCAGAAAGTGAAGAAAAAGACGCTGCCTCTGGCAAGCTTTTAAATCTCATTTTTACGCCAATTTATGGGGGAGATGTCACAGTTCTTGGGGTTTTGAGCTGCAAATGCAGCACATTCATGCTCATTTCTCTTACCTTAAAGTCCCCAATACAGCACCGAAAAGCAGAAGTTGTTCCTCTGCTTGCAGGGAGGGAAAGCTCTCAGGCTCTTTTCTTTATTCTTAGTAATATTATTGTAATTATTATTTTTGTTCTCTCTCAGGAAAGAAGCACTCTCAAAATTACCCTGATACATCCTGCCCTTTGCCGGGGAGATTGTTGTCTCTAAAGGGCCCGAGGAGGGGCTGGGTGGCCCCGTGCCCTGCACAGCACATGGGGAAACTAAGGCACAGAGCCACGGCAGCATCTACCCCCTCTGTGCCAAAACTCCTCTCTTGCACTTGGGTTTTGCACTGAGGGTTTCCCCGTCTATATGAAGGTGAGGTTGCTCTCAGCAACATCCTCATCCTTGCTGCTGGGCGGTGAAAGCCTTGGCGAAGCAGAGAGGTGGCCATGAGACCCCGTTTGCGAGGAGGCAGGCTGCGAGCTTCGGCAAAGGTTGTCGGTGCCAGGGATGGTGCAAAGGGCTCCCCTTCCTCCAGGGATGCTACAAAGGGCTCCCCTTCCTCCAGGGATGCTGCAAAGGGCTCCCCTTCCTCCAGAGACGCTGCAAAGGGCTCCCCTTCTTCCAGGGATGGTGCAAAGGGCTCCCCTTCCTCCAGGCCTGGCTGGGGTGATGCTCAGAAAATGGGCAACTGCCTTCTGGGGATCCTGTGAGCAAACTGGCCAGTGCATGGAAAACCCGAGCGGAAAGCGCTGGGCTCAGGGGCTGCAGACGAAGCGGGGTGAGGGGAGAGAGGGGTGCGGCAGCGCCAGCAGCCATCTGCCATCTGCGGCGGGCCGGTGAGGTAATGCCTTGTGCTAAGTTAAAACATGTCGGGAGCCACAGCAGTTCTTGAGAACAGCAAACCTTTCCCAGATGGAGATGTCCTGCACGGCTGCATCAGCCCTCCGGGCGACGGAGAGGACGAACGACCCTCCTGCTGCCAGCTGCGGGGCTCGGTGGGTGCAGGGCTGCAGCCAGCCACCCCCTCTCCCCTGCTCGCCTGCTGCTGGAGTTTCATTTTAGGGAGCAGAGAGGCAATAACCAGCTCAGCCCTAGCTGACGAGCTCCAGAGGACTGAGAGCAGTGGAGGTGTGATCGCTGCGTTGCTTTCCTTAATCCCCCTCCTCTCCCCTGCTTGAAAGTGGCATCTTCATCCGCGATGTAGCACAAGCCCATTTATCCACGGTACTTTCAGTCGAATGATGCTCGAAGAGCAAGGGACGAGCAAACACCCAGTGGGGCGCGGAGGTTGGGAACCCAGAGAGCAGAGCCCTGGCGAGAAAGCCTTCTGCAAAAGGGGGGCTGCACTTTTCCTGGGGGGCACGTCGTCTCCTGGCAGTCCCCAGCGTGGCAGGGCCGTTGCTGCCGTAGGAAAGCAGGGGCCACGGTCGCCGAGGCCGTGGGTGAGGGTTCACTGCTCCACGGAGAGGGGCCGTGGTGGAGCTGCACCCATCCATGGTGCTCGTGGGCACACGTGGCTGTGGGGCGCCACGCGTCAACCCACATCCCCAAAAAAGCCAGGCTCAGAAATCCTCCTAATTGCAGTTTTCCTTTCCTCAGCGCCCAAAAGGAGGTCGGGTGGCCCTGAGCAGCGAGCTTGGGCATGCAGAAAGAGCAGGATCCCGGTTCTTGGCTGCATCTCCTGCACAGACACCAGCAAGCTGCATTTTCTGCCAATTTGAGTGATGGAAGCAGCAAATAACCCCGGCGTGCCCAGGCTCCGCACAGCCCAACTGTCGGCCAGCTGCCTGTTCCTGGGAGGACGCGGTGCCACAGGCAGAGCGCATTTTCTTGCTATAATCGAGAAAAGAAATTGTGCCGATTGGAGCAGCTGAATGGCAGCCAAATCTGCTTCTCGGCGGCTTTTCTACACTCTGTATTCATGTATTTGGCATGAGTAGCTCTGCATTGAGGTAATTCATTAATGCTGAACCAAAAATGTGTTTATGGGAGTCTTGAAATAATTGGTAGAAGTGTAAGACTTTCCTTCCTAAAAGCCTGGACTCT
>NW_009221882.1:0-7543 GCF_000690835.1 Fulmarus glacialis
GGTCTCCATTTTCCCGCTCTGCAGCGAGCGCCGTCGGACAATGTTGGCAGCTTGCCCAGGAGAGGGTCTCCACTGTAGGGCTTTGGTAGTCCTATGGAATATTTTCACGAGAGGGAGGGGGGAAAAGCAGTAAAAATCATACACACACACCGCCCCCCCCCTCACCGGTGCAGCTGTGCTGGCAGAGAAGGTGCTTTTGTTGGCTTTGTTAATGTCATTGGGGGAAGCGGTACCGTTAGACTGGCAGAGGAATTCCCTCTCTGGCATATGTTACATCCACACCGAGGAGCGATGCCAGCATATCTAGCAGCAGAGCTCTCCCAGTGTAAACAAACCCTGAGTGATTGGACTCCTGAAGCCCGAGCTCGCGCTGCATCAAAACAGCGACGCTGCCCGGGAAACGCTGCAGGGTTTACGTGAGAAGGGGTGCAAAATCCCTACCCACCAGCCACCCTTCGCAGGGGAATCTTAGGTAGGTTCTCCTCAAGCACTGCCCGATCGCTGGAGCAGCACTTCATCGGGCTTTTTCCACTCATATTGAGTTCAGGGAAATACACGTCTTCCAGTGGGGACCTGATGCTGGCACCCCTGGGGCTCCGCAGCGTGAGGCTGATGGTACTGCCTGAGGTTGGTGACAGTTGCACGCTAGCTGATTTTCTCTTTTTCTTTAAAATAGCAAGAAAAATAAGCAAAGCCACGGGAATTAGGAATATTAGTATTAGTTCTCAGCATTTAGGAAACACTGGAAAGAAGATTACTCCTGCAGCTGCAGCTAGACCCTCTTATGTGTGTATATAAAATTCTTCAGGCACGCTCCCGTGCATGTGTTCCGGTAGGACTCCTGCCTGGCTCAGTTCACAAGGTGGGCCTGCAAGGGGATCGTAACTGCGGTTGCAAGGGCAGCTGTCAGTCTTGTATTTGCTACGTTTTACGTGCTTGGCATTCTCAGTTTCTTAATGCTGTCTTAATGTAGTTTTGTGTGCGAAATATAAAAATATAACGGAAACTTGAGAAAATGAAAATACCGTCTGGAATGTCCCGGCGCTCTTAACTTGCTGTGTTTGTATCTTAGGGCTTGGTCGAACACCCACCTCCTGGGAGTCAGTTTATAGACTTTGATGGGAATTTGATCAGGGTCCAAGGGAAGTGACAAAAGTACAGTACTTCCACTGCAAAGAACGTACTGTTTTCCTGAACATTGTTTAATACAGGTGCAAATCGGAAAGGATGAGCTCAAACAGCTGTATCAGTTTTACAGTATCATTTTCGCAGAGCAGATTAAAGAAAAAAAATGGCTCTAGTTGTTGTGTAAGACTCAAAGAACCGGTTTATCAAGGCTGCCACAGATTGGGCTGGCATTTTAACCAAACTGTAAATTTCCTTTGCAAACTTAGCTGAACTTAGTTTTTGAGGGCTATTTCCAATAAGGGACTGAAGCAGCTAAAGCAGAACATCAGTGTGTTTGAATGTAGGTCACTGTTAATGAAGGCTGGTCAAGCAGACGAGCATTTCTGAACATGTGCAGGGGAAGAACTCGAAGAGCTGGAGGAGTCTTCAGTCAACCAAAGTGCTCCTGGTTCCAGGTGCCATAGTGGGGTGGAAGCTGAGGGAGCATGGAGCTGTGGCTGATGAGTTGGTATGGCCCATTGGACAGTAAAGGAAGGGTGGTGGCATAAGGTTATGTGGTAGAAGAGTAGGGCTAAATGTGGGATTGAGAGTTGCTGGTTTGGAAGGTGATGGTGTGTGGTCTGAGGTGGGAGAGATGGAAGGATGGAGTACAGGGACTGGTGTGGTCATGTAGGATGTGCAGCACGGGAGCGTCAGATGTGGGGTCAGCTGTGCTGATGGCTGTGGAGCGAGGCAGTGGGATCTAAGAGCTGCTGCTGCGGCTGTCACTAATTGTGGTGTCCAAGGTCAAGAGGTTCGGGAACCTCCATGCTAAATTATTTCATAAAAAGTGGGCACTTGTCACTTCTCTGAGAGGATGCACTGTTGAGTTCTTCCAAAGGACACTCAAAGGACTCTCATAAGTCCAGGAGATGACTGGAGTTTGGGACACTAAGCAGATGAAGGCTCACTGTGGTAAAGTCCTTGATGGGATCAAGAACATAGGTGCACTCTTGCTTTTGCCTTCTGCTGTATCTTAGCTCTTGGTTAACTTCAAGGCCGGGTATCCTTCTCAGCATACAAGAATTTTAGGGTGTATTTTAAGGCACCTGCCTTCCCCTTTGTGCTGTGTGCAGAGCCTAGGTGAGTTCTTGTGTGAACTCTGGAAATTTAAAATCTGGGCACCTTAGTGCATGGCTTTTACTGGATCTAGCTCTCACTATCTATGCTGACTGCCTGCTGCTGCATTTTCAGAGCACGGGTTTCCTCATGCCAAAATACAGGTGTCTGGCACATGGTAACTGCTGCGTGGCTTTTTATTGAAAAGTTTGTGGGCAGCAGGTTTTATAGGTTGGGAAAAGTCAGTACTAAAGAGCTACAGTACCGCAGAAACGGTATCGTCGTAAGATCTGGTGCTCCATCAAGACACCTAATTTTAAAACAAAACTGCGCCTTGCTGAGAATCCAGATATGTGTTTTTAGTTTAATTATAGCATCCTGCTAATGTCATCTAATGCCACCAGCAAGATGTGCGATCCATAAAGTGGTTGGGCTCAACTGCAGAGTGCTCCTCACTTAGAGATGTGGAAGATGCGACCCTTCAAAGTGCAGCTGTGGCGCCTGCTGTGCTGGCAGGAGCGTGGGGCTCCATCCGCAGTCCTCTGAGCCCAGCTCTGTTCACTGACTGTGGAGGGAGTACCGCGCCTGCCATCGGTCCCTAGCAATGGATGCTTCCTCAAGCAGCAGATGTTGTCCTTTCGTGTAGCTACGGAGGACGTTGCTGTGACGCTATTCTTTCTTTTCCATCCCTCCTGGGTGCAATTGGTAAGGGCGAGTGCTCTGGGATGGAGGATGGAGCAGGAAACCCGAATGCCCCAAGGGATGGGCCCTGCTGGACACGGGTGCTGGAGCAGGCAGGAGGTAACACAGCTGGGAGTGGTGGGGAGGGAAAGAACCTGCAGGAGTTGCTGGACAGTGAATCACCTGCAGCTTCACAGCCCAGGTTAGTGTGAGAATGGCCTGGCTTCCTCCTCATGATGTTTTTTTAATCTCATTTTTATCCCTGAACACAAACCCTGGTGACAAACCCCAGTCTGCAGCGCTTGTGCAGGAGGTGTTTGCCTCTGTGCTACTGTGCTCCAGCAGAAGATCAGTTGCCCTTGATGTTATGCCTTAGCCACTCGAAGGGGCTGGACGCAAAACACATCTGTTGTGGGACCAAATGTGATCAGTAGGACCCTTTCATTAGCTTTGCTGCATTGTTCATTTACAGTATTTGTACCGATTGGATTGCGGTAATGCTCTGTGTGTACAAGGTGTTCTGAAACCTGGAGAGAAAACTGTTTCCTGCTGCGAGGCGGATACGGTGTGAAAGGCTCCAGGCAGGATGAACAGGGTGTGGGAAAAATGGTCCGGCATGTTGTGACAGAGGACAGTACCCTCGTCCACCCTGTCCCTACACCACCTCCCTTTGGGATTGCATTCTTCTGTGATGCAGGGTTGCCTGTTGATGGGATTTTCCCCTAGTGTCCCTACTTGAGGGCCGTGTCTTTCAACTTCAGACTCGGGCAGCTGTACTCCTGAACAAGGACGTTTTTAAGAGCCTGCTGGACCTGCCTACTAGTTTGCAGGTACCTGTTATGTTCTCTGTTAGTTTCTGCTTTCTAGTAACTGAGATAGTCTTTTCACATAGTAAACCATGTTGTACATCTTATATGTCGTGCTAGATAAATGATTGATTTTTTTAAATTTATATGTAGTAACCCTGCTGTCATTCAATCTCTTCCTATTGCCCTCCTGGTAGATTCCAGTTTATATTGAAAGACCTCATACACCTCTTTTCCCTTGACCCATTTTGTCAACTTGTTCAGCAGATAAATGCAAGTAACAGCTGGTTTTCCATACATATAGGTGAAGATGTCTCCTACTTTTTATTAATTTCTCGTGTTTACTCATTGCAATCAACGGACTGGTGTTTTGGGTTTTTTTTTAAACTCATTATTTTACACATTCCTTGCTTATTTTCTTCATATACTTCCCCTGTCCAAATGAACTAATGGTAGCCTTTTTCATTTTTTCTAAGACCACCCCTGTCATATCTTTTCTTGATGCTGCCTGTCTCCACATTGCCCTTTTTTATGCATTTGTTGTTGTTGATTAAAATCAGAGATTTAAACTGATCAAAGGGAATGTAACATTTAGCTAGGTGCCATCTATTTCTATCGCACATTGTTCTCCATCTTTTCTGGATGGTGGAAAACGTACTCCGCTCCTTGCTAGCTGCAGTGCATCACATAAGTGTCCTCACTGAACTAGCCGTGATTTCGAGAACTACTCCCTGAGAGATTAAATCTTAATCAGAACCTGTCCCTGAACCACCCTGAAGAAGAAGTGGTTTAAATTGTTGCTGCTCTGTGTATTACCTTCCACTTGTCTCTTTGGATTCCACCGTGGAGCCCCAGTCCCTAATTAAGAATCTGTCAGGTCCCTCTGGAATCCTTGTCTTTTCTAATTACTATTAACCTTTTTTATTTGTCTTACTAGAGTACATAGAGGTTCCAGTTGGACACTGAGGCCTCTTTGTACTAGGAGTCCTATAGCCATACAGGAAGAAGACAGTCCCTATTGATGAACTAACAGTGTTGGTCTACGAAAGCAAGAGGATGAAGCAAATACTGGAGAAGAAAATATGTAATCACTTTATTTCATTGGCTTTATGCGCATGCAATCTACTTTTTATTAAGCTAAGTAATTTTGGAGTATGACCCTACTTTAAACTTTGTTTATCCTTTCTCTCTGAATGTGTTTGCCATCTTTCAGGCAGACTAGGACTTACCTGCCTGTGGTCTGCTTGCATTATGTTCTGTTACGTTTTGAATAGTCTGTGAGGCTATAAATGTGATCCATGAGAGCTCAGGTCATGCTCCTGAGCTTCCTATAACTGTATGTAAAGGATGTCATATACCGTAAGTGTGATTTTAACACGGGCTTGGCCCACATAATTGCACTTTGAGATTCTGTTACTCAGGTCCCTCACTGTGTTTCTCAGCCATCTGTAGGAGAAGGTTGCCAGAATCACATTAAGATTTCTCAGGTAAATAACTTAACGGGTTTGCTTCTTTTTATGGGATCATTAACACTTTAAATTTCTAGCAGGATACAAATGCTAAGATATTTTTAAATTCTTTACCCATATGCTTCTGTCTCCTGTTGGATAAAAATGCCACTGTAGCCACAGAACTGAGAAAACGTAGCCTGCTTCTCTCATCGCCTCTGAAGTCTTTTCCCTTGTTTTGTGAGAGAAGAAACGGCATTTCTAAAGATTTACTGTAACTATTTTATTCTCTTGAGGGAAGATCATTTTTAACTGGAAACATGCATTAGAGTGCTGGTAGGGCTGAGGTCTCACAGACGTATATTTGGCATGTGTTTTAAACTTCCAGACCTGACAGAAGACAATTTGCAGGGTTTGGGTTTTCTTTGCTTGTTGTTTCTTTAATCTTTAATTGGAAGGTTTTTGCCCTCCTCTAATCAGGTGTCCCTCCTTACCCCTTCTTTTTTTCCCCCCCTATTTCCAGTAGTTGTGCAGTCTTTTATGAATTATGTGCAGTCTCTTACGAGATAGTAATACATATGTTCACGTTTCTTACAGTTACTGAGTTCTGTGCTTAATGTGTTGGATACTTTGGGAATAAACAGTGTTAATGTGTATTATGTTACGAGACAAGACATTTGTTTCTTGTAAGAGAAATCTAGATTTACTGTGATTTCTTGTTAGAGGTTATTCTTGTTTGGAGAGTAGAAGTAATTTTAAGGTTTCTCAGAGTGAAAAGAGGCCTTGATGAATGAAGTAGAAGCAACCAAGAAAATGATGGGAGCAAAAAAAGAGAGGAGGAAGTATGACCTATAAAGGGAGATAAAACCCAGTTATTATGCAAATAGTTTAAGAAAAAAAAAGTTATAAATTGCAAGTATATTATAATCGTGTAAATATTAGGAATATGGAGGAGGGAGCATACTAGAAGCATCAACACAGAAATACTAATAGGATTCTCAGGAACATTCTAACAAGGGATGTTGGCATGATTGGCTAAGCTTGAGATTTCTTACTAGAATTAAGAAATAAATTAATAGAGTAATCAAGAAGTAAAACAAGCAGGAGGGATGAAGCTCATGATGTTTCCAGGAGGGTTCTCTCACCACTTGTATCCTTTCCAAACTTACTGATTCGGGCTGTTGTACTCTCATAGAACTTTTTTGTCTTTACATTTTTGTGTAGTAAAAGGGTTATTCCTAACGCACAGTGGTTTATCATAGTACCAAACAATTTGAGGAGTTTGGGGGGTGTGTGTGTGTGTTTGCTTGAGGAAAGGAAAATTCTTCAACTCATATTGCTACCAAATTCCTTGTATTACGAAATAGTGGCTTTCATGTAAAACTCATCTGAATTTTGTGTTTAAAAAATGATAGTGACTTGTATTTTAAATTTCTTCGTACCAGGTTCACCCTGTCATACTGCTGCATTTGTTAATTTTTGTGGTATCACAGGGTCAGAGGTATCTTTGATACCATATAAATATATGGTAAGGCACTACCTTGGTTTCAGCTTGATGCAATGTTTGGAGTCAACCTTATGTGACGTTCCCAGTGCTATGGAGGTGGGTTATGCTTGTGAGTTTATGTAGCCTTGACATATGTGTGCATTTAATGAAACTTCCTTCCGGGTGTAATGCATAATCAAAGGACGTGACGCCGCACGTTGCCACCTTAGCTTCCAGCGACTTGCAGTGCGCTTCTGTGCTAGGCTTTCCCCTTCCAACAAGGTGTCCGGGGCTGCAGGTCTGCTTACCTCTGTTGGGGCAATGTTTTGTTTGCTAAACTACTTCATAGAAATCAATGAATTTATTGTGAAATGATGCTTACGTGCACACAGAATTTGAGTTAAGCCGTGGTAAGTTAAGCTACGGCCCTGAAGCCCATGGGGCTGGCTGCTTTTCCGTGGAAGGTCTACACTTCACTTCAGGGTAGAGGTTGAACTGAAGGCAGCATGAACGTGGCTGCAGAGAGCACGTGGCTGCGCTGCCAAAAGCTCTTTTCTCTTAAGTCCAGTCAAGGTTGTCCTCTTTGTGAAGTTGCTCTTCTTCTGGGGTAGGAAGAGACTGCAGCTGTTTAATGAACTATAGATAAAAAAAGCTCATTAGCATCGGACCCTGGAATTGGTAGATTATTAACTCTGGGTACTGATATTTTTCCACTGAGGTCTTCGGGGCATTTCTGATGTATTTCCTTGTTGGAAAACCGATACTTAAGGGTGAACCGAAGTCAAAACAACGGGAGCACTGGCAGCCCCACAAACGACACGGGCCACCCGCGACGAGGGCGTTTTACCCTGTGCACGATCATTTTTTGCTGCGGCCCAGGGCGGGATGCCATCCCG
>NW_009221883.1:0-1558 GCF_000690835.1 Fulmarus glacialis
GCGGAGCCCCGAGCCGGGGTCCCCATCCCCGGGGTCCCCACTCCGACATTTTCCGGTTTTGCAGCTTCTTTCCCCCAGGCTCGCTGCGATACGTCCCTGAGCGGGAGCTGCCGGGACAGGACGCGCCAGATGGAGTTTAAACTTTTTGTTTGGTTGTTTCTTAAACTGTTTTTCATCGCCCCCCCCTCCCCCGACCACCCCAGCGGACATCCCGGAAAAGGATGGAAAGCGTGAAATGAAATCGTGAGCCTCTGCTGAGATCAGAGCTCGGCTGCCGAGCGGGGGGACAGATTAGTCCCAGAAAGTAGGTGGAGGTCCAGGGTCAAAAGGATTATAAAAGTGTAAACCCTAGAAATTAGGCCTGGATTAACCTGCCTCCATTTACAGGCTCATGCTTTATCAGAAGGCCTCTTCTTATTTAGGGTTCCCCTCCGTCTTTCAAACATGAGCTGGTTTTGGAAGTGCCCGGAGCAAACTCAGCTGCAGAAAGGATCAAGGACACACATCTGCTAGGACAAATCTGAAATGTTTCTAATTTTTCCCTAATGAAGAGGCGTCTCTCCATTTTTACACTTTTAAAGCCTAAACACATTCTTTTCTTAGAAAGGGTTTCCTCCTGGAAAGCACCTAAAACTTTTCCTGGAACCTGAAAATTTTCTAGCACCTCATCCGAAAGCGCACAGGCCTGTCCCTCTCCTCCTCCCCGGGGTGGTGTGGAATCGGCACAGGCAATGCCCTCCCAGAGCTCTGAAACCCCCGTCCCTCGACCACCACCCCAAAACACCTACTTGCAGAGATCAGCTGAGCACCCAGGAGTAGGACAGCAAAGGCACAACCCCGGAACAGCAGCAGGGAGGAGTTTTATCCTGGGAGTTTCCAGCTAATTTAGGCATTTTTGTCTCAGCTGACTCCAGTAAACACCAGCGCAATCAGCTAATGGTGGAAGGCACCAGCTCAGGACTGGAACTGCAGATGGCAGCTCTTCTCCTGAGAGCCCAACAGACCCGACCCCCTTTTCAGTAAGGAGTGCAGGTTTTGAGGAGAAAACAGCCAGCTTCTGCTCCCCCACGAGCTGGAGTTCCTCTTTGTACCACGGACCAGCGCGGGCTCACCTGGGCCCCGAGTGCAGCTGCGGAACAGAGCTACCAGGGCGATCCCAAATGTGAAACCTCATTCTCAGAATTTAAATAAAATCCCAATAATCAGTACCTGCACACGGAGCTCCGAGGGGCTGCATGTTGACCATGTCCGCGAGGTGCCTCAGCTGCCCAGCGGCAGGAGATGCTGCCAGCAGAGCTGCGAAGCTCTCGGTGAGGACCAGGCTGGTGCCCGGGGCGCGATTTAAGGGTGAATCCAGCGTTACAGGACTGGGGCAGGGGCACCTCAGCTGCCCGCCCCAGGGCCTCGCCTTAAACCTCTTCCCAGCTTGCTGGCGGGTTAAACTCCTGATTTCTACCCTTCTTTTTATGGTAATAGCACGCTTTTTCACAAGCCAAGTCTGTTAATCTCAGTCTGAGCTCTCTGCTCTGGGATGACAGGGGTCAGGACCGTGCGCCTG
>NW_009221884.1:0-3255 GCF_000690835.1 Fulmarus glacialis
CTGCTCGCCGGTGGTGGCCAAGCCTGCCTCACCCCCCAGCCACCCCCGCTCCCCAAGGTCATGGTGAGTAAACAATAATAGTAATTAAAACAAAATAATAGGCAGCAGTCAAGAGCTGAGAGTACACACACCTGACCCTAACTATAACAGACTTCTCAGAGTAGAATTTGATCCCTCCCTGACACTTTCTACCTCAAGTGTTAGAGCGAGTGGCCATGAATAGTACAGGCATGCCATCTTGTAACACTATCTGCCTGTCAGAAGAGCCAAGGCTGGGTAGAGCAGGATCTATATAAGGCTTGTAACTAGGGGAAGCCCAACAAACAGCTACAAACACCTAAGTTATTTTACTCAGCCTCCACCCTTCTGCTTTTTCCCCCCTTCTTCTCACTCTCTTTTTTTTTTTTTTTTTTTCTTTTCATCTTGGCTTTCTGTTGCAGAATGCAAATGTAGCCTGCCGGCGGTGAATGGGCTGAATTGTGATTAAGAAGAAGAAGAGCTCCTTTCTTTGTTCTCCCCTCAGGGGATGTTTACTGGGAGAGACACAGCGGATCAGATATGAAAGGCATTCAGGTCAGCATTGATGTGAGCGAAAGTGAAATCATACCTAAGGCATTCAAAAGACCGCCGTGTCAGGGGTTCAGCTAACGGTGCATCTACTGTGTGTGTCTTCCCTGTTAGGCACAAAAAAAAAAAAAAAAAAAAAGAAAAAAAAAAAAAGGAAAAAAAAATCTCTCCACAAACAGGCATTTTTTTAAAATTACAACAAAAATTAGAGAGAGAGAGGAACAACAACAACAAAAAAGTTTTCCCTAGCTTTACCTCCCGAGCAGAAGCTACAGGACTTAGTGCTCTTTTCCCTTATGGATCACGGACGGAACAGGTCAACTTGTATTAACTGTAGCTGCTGGGATAAGCATCATTTTTAAGGGGAAAAGATCTCGTCTGAAATGTGAACCGTTATTTTTAGGCATACCTATATGTACCATATCTATGACTATACGATATACGCACGCATAGGTGTATACGCATGTGCACATGTATCTCCATATATGAGTTTCAGTAAGCTGCGTGGCTTATTTATTCGGATACGAAACACGAGCAATCGTTTCTTGCCTCCCTCAGAAGCGACTTCAATGATAAAGGACAGTGTGGCATATCAAAACACCACAGCACACCTTAAAAAGTAATCTTTTATTGACTTGGAAACTCCTAGAAACACTTTGCTGAAAGCTCACAGCGCAAGAGGACGGTAACCACAGGCATAAGAAGTTGGTACACAGCTATTTAAGTTAAACTGCTTCAAGAAAAAGTCTAGGCACTGTCGGTTTTTTTCATTAAAAATGCTTGATGAAGAAATATTTGGATCTTACTTTTTTTTTTTTTAAAGTTTCTACTTCCCACAGCCTAAATATTCTCTCAACAGACTTTTCAAGTGGTTAGCTGATGCTGTTGGTGTAAACAGAGACATGTAAATATATAGGAAAAAATCGCAAATTACAGTTAAGCATGCAAAGAGTTAGGAGGTGGCTGCCTTTACAGGGGCTGAAATGAAAATGAAAACAACAAATCGTTAAAAAAAAAGCCTGAAAAAATTAAGGGACAGGACTGGATGTCGTGTGCAGTAACCATCCCCACTATTCTGAATTTGTTTCCACCTTCAGAACCTTAGTTAAAATATATTGTTTGTCTAATGCCCACATCTGCTTTAATGGTGACGTTTAATTCTGAAATATTTTCAACTAGTGTTTCTGCATCACAGATTTCTCTCCTTTTTCTCTCTACTCTAAAAAGACAACTAAAGAGCAATCAAAAAGGTGTCTGACTTGGCCATTCAGACAATTGCACCCTTGTGGGAATGCTGGAATGAATGGTACAGTGGACACCCCAGCACTATTGACGTTATAAACATGTAAATGAAACACATTAGGGCAGACAATCAATTGTCTGTGAGCACTGCAAACCTGCACTCCCTTTCTATGTGACAGGCACAAAATAGTGTCTACCTTGGGAAGCCATGGTCTTGGAGAAAAAAAGGACAAAGAGTTCTCTTTCACAGAGGAGAAAATGCACCTTAAAAGCACTGGGATAATGCAGATGCCAAAAACTGTTGTGAGGAGAAGAATTTCCTATTTCTTGGAGTGAATGTGGGGCTGCTGTAAAAGAATCAACACCCTTCTTTCCACTCTAAAGGGAGACACACATTTTTCTTGGGGAATATTACCAGCCTGTCCTGAGAGCTTGCATCTCGGTCTTCCATATATTTTCCCTACCTTGGACAGTTGGCTATGTATAGTTATCGATAATTAACTTGTAATGGTTTCCTTATTTTTTTTTTTTTCCCTTTTCAAATATGGCTTTTTCCAGGCATCAGATGTATTTTCTTACAGCAATTAGAAATTCCCCCAAAAGTTGCCTTGCGAAGCATGTGCAATAAGCAAAAGCCAGTAAGTACCGAATGGTCACAAATGGCAAACAGTAAATCAGGCACTAATCTCCAAATTCGCTGGGTTTCTCGAAACTCAGAATAAAATAAATAGATCAGCCTTGACACAGAAAACAACCTCCTCTGCTCCATGTCACAGCTCAGTCTGGATGTGAATCCGCACCGAGAAAATGTAGCTAGATAATCATTACGCCCTGGTCACTCGCATTTATTGCATTAATTTTTAATACCTATCTCCAGGTGCTTTTCTGGAGGTAGTGCATTTGTCTCCCTACCCAGTAGCCAACTCTCGAAGTAATCTCCTCGCAACGGATTCCCAGCCCTGCAGAGGTCCCCGGGAAAAGCAGCGCTCCCAGATGCCCGCTCTGCCTTCTGCCACCTGAATTTCACAAAAAGCAGCTTTCCTCCTCACACCCGAGTCTCAGTCTAGCTACCTCCAAACTTCTCCAGGCAGGGAAGAGAAGCCTCACTTCCCACTCACTAAAAGCAGCAGGCAGGCTTTTTTGGTGGGTTTTGGGTTTTTTTTCCTCTTTTTCAAGTGGGAAGTGAAGGAGGTTTTTTCCCCCCTTCCCCAGCATCCCCGAAAGGAGGGTGGGTGGGTATCTTTTTGGGAAAGGCTCTGAGCAAGTATAATCGTGTCTGCTTGTTTGGTCTGTGTTCTCCCTCGGATCAGACGCCCTGAAAGCATTGAACTTTCTCCCTTTTCTTTACAACTGGAAGCGAGATGGCAAAAGAATCAAAGAGAGCTGTTTACTGAAACTTTGGGGTAAATTAGATCCAACTTCCCCCCCTCCCCCCTTCCCCTCCTT
>NW_009221885.1:0-284 GCF_000690835.1 Fulmarus glacialis
CCCAGTTGATTGTAGCTCACGATGGACTTGGTCTGGGCAGGGGGTGCAGGCAGGTCACCCCCCGTCACCCTCCCATCACGGGCAGGTCCCCCCCAGGCTGCCCCATCCCCACGTACCTTGAGGCCGGCGCCCACCAAGAAGTCCACCAGCACCGACTTGAGTTTGGTCTGACCTGACTTGAAATCGTCGCCGCAGATGAAGACGCGGCGCTGGGCGGCCAGCTCCACCGCTCCCGGCCCGAAGGTGTTCTGGGGGGAGACGGCGATGCAGGCGCAGCACGCAGG
>NW_009221885.1:317-608 GCF_000690835.1 Fulmarus glacialis
ACCTCCAGGCCTCGCTGCGGGGACACGGGGCGGCTCAGCACTAGCAGGGCGGTGTTGTCACCTCCCCCGGTCCCCTCCCCTGTCCCCTGACCTCGATGGCCCGCAGCAGGTTGTCGGCGGTGTCGTTGAGCCCTGGCACGACATCACAGAAGCGCTCCGTGTTGGCCGTCCAGAGGACGATGACTTTGTCCACCCCGCTGGTCTCCTTGAAGTCCCGGATATCCCTGCGGATCTGCTCCACCTGGGATGCCACCGAGAGGGACACATCAGCACGGTGGCATCCCCTCTGTC
>NW_009221885.1:736-985 GCF_000690835.1 Fulmarus glacialis
GGGCCAGAGCTGCTCCTGCAGCGGCCAGTCCAGCACCTCCGCCCGCCGCATGGCCTCCGCCAGGTTCAGCGAGGAGATGTCCCAGCCTGGGGGACCGGGGGTGACCAACCACTCAGGGTCCCTCACCCCATCGAGGGGTCCCCCCCCGCGCCCCACCTACCGTCGAAGACGATGTCGTTGGGGTGCACCATGGGCAGCAGGTCGCGGAAAGGCACGTAGACGTCGCCGGCGGGGCCGGTGCCCAGGCAG
>NW_009221886.1:0-17273 GCF_000690835.1 Fulmarus glacialis
ACCCTCCCCCCAGAATTATGTGGTAATTTCCTTTAAGTGAATTTTTAATCAGAAGGACTTCTGGGTTTTTTGTTCATTGTTGCCCTATTTTATTAATAATGTGGTTGTTGTGTATGGTCATGCGTGCTGAAAGTCCCCCTAGAGGCTTTCCAAATTAGGTGAAGGAAAATTACTATACCTGATTCCGATTACGAAACAACGGTGTCCTTCATTTCAACATCAGTAGATTATTTCATGGGTTATTGAGTCTACAAAGTATTAAGAGTGGACAGAAACAATTACATTGAAGGCAACAACTCCAAATTATTTTTTAGCTTCTATAATATTTTTACATATGAGCAGACTTTTGCTTTTGGAGTGTTTTTATTTTAATTGTGGTCATATGGGAAAATGTTGCATGTCTTTCTCTGGACTCCAGCACAGATACTATTAAATCAGTTGCATATAATAATGAAAGCAGGAAGTGGTAACAGTATTTTCTATAAGGCAAATAAAGAGGTAATGTGAGCAAATATAGATATATGAACAATTGTAGAATGATCAGAGTTATTGTTAACCTTTATTTTTTATAGAGGAGTTTGCTTATATGTAAGAATAATCAGACCAAAAGTGAGCCTAGCCTGGAATCCTCTCTCCAGGAGTGGCCAAAAGCAGAACAGACGAGCAGAGAGGAGTATTGTCCCAAATTCTCTCTGTCCAAAAGTTTGTTCCTCTGGGACGTCTTGACTCTGCAGTGGTTTCTGTGTATTTACTAATTCAGTTTCTCTTCCATGAAACCCTGTCAGCATCCTCTTTAACCCATGTCAGCTTTTATCATCCACAATATCAAGTGGACAAAGATTCTACAAATAAATTTTGTATGAAAAATCACCCCGTGTTGTCTGTTTTGAACCTGCTGTATGTTAGCATCATTTGTTGCCTATAGCTGTACTGCCTGAGAGAGGGAATAACGGGTGTCCCCCAGCCCTCTCTGTCTCACTCCCCATTTTATAGACCTTTGCTGTATTCTCCCTCATTCATCTTTTTTCCAGATTGAAAAGTCACAGCAATGTTTTGCCATTTCTTTTGTGGCAGCTGTTCCAACCTGCAGTACCCTTTTCTGAACTTTTTTCTAGGTTTCTTTTCTCCTACGTGCTTTTAAAAGTGGAGATAGAGGGGACCAAAATGGTATCAGAGATGCAAGTGTGTAATTACTGGCATTTGACTGACTTTTTTGGCTCATTCTGAGCACCGAGGTGACATTTTTGGGATAGACTGATATTGGTGGAATTGGTCTGCTTAGAGCCATCATTTTGCATATAGAGGCAGGATTATTTTTCCCATGTGTGTAACTTTATCTGCCATGAATTTCACCTGTCACTTTAACATCCAGGCACAAAATGTCCTGAGGTCTTTCTGCAGTTCTTTACCATCAGATCTGGTCTGTATTAACGTTTGTCACCTCGCTGCTCGTCCCCCTTTCATCACTTACGAATGTGTTGAGCAACAGGGATCTCGGCACATACCACGGTGGAGCTCCACAGGTCATCTCCCACCATGTTCATTCCTACCTTCTTTTTCCTTTCTTTTAACCAGTTGTTTACTCAGGCAAGGGCTTCCCCTCATGGCTTTGTTTCTTAAGAGCTCTCCAGCAGGTTTGTGACGCAGGATTTCCCTTTAAAAAGTGACAAATACATATTGTTCCTCCATGGATCTCTGAATTTCGTGCTTTATTATAGCTTCAGTTTATTTGCCTAATACAGATTTCTGACTTGCTACTTGACGTTTCCAGTAGTTTCTCAAACAGAACTCCTTTTAATACTGGCATCAAATTTCCCATCTCCCAGTAGCGAGGTAACTTGTGAGAGGTTACAGCCCTGCTATAAGTCATGCAACCGTTTTGTTCCCAAGTTCCTTGAGAAATCCTGGGTGAATAGCATCTAACCCTGGCAACACGCTGCTCTTCATTATGCCTGACTCTTCCGTAATCCCTTACACTGACATTTCAGTTGGAGAGATCCTGCGAGTCTCTTGTACAGGGTGTCATGGAAACCTCTCCTCTTCCTTCCACTCAGTACAAATGCAAGGAAGGCAGTTGTGTGGCCGTATCTTTTTCTCTTTCTGTCATACCCTGACCATCTGCTAACTCCACAATTTCTCTAAAGGGCTTCCAGCTCCTTATTTGTTTGAAGAAGAATTTATTATTAGTTGTAATGTCATTTTCAAGTTTTCCTGAAGTTCTTTCTGGCCCAACTTATGTTTTGACATTTAACCTATTGAAATTTATTTTCTACAGCTTTCTGAAGGATGTCGTCTTGCTTCTTAGAATCTTATAACCCTGCTGCTTAACCGTGCTGTTCTCCCGTTCAATCTCTCAAATCTTCCCAGATGAAAGATGCACGTATTCTTCTTGTGTTTTCTTATTGCGGTGTCTGTAAGCAATCTCCATGTTTCCTGCAGGGATTTCATTCTAAGCTTCCTTTAGCTTCTATTTCACAAGCTTCCACATTTTTCTGTAGGTCTTTGCTCCTAATCTAAGTATGTTACGGTGGTTTGTTGCAGGATAGCCCTTCAGGTATTACAATTTGAACCAAGGTTTACGTACTGCTTATAAGGACTGCTTCTCTTCTCATGGTCTTCCTGATCTGTATGAATCAATCATGTATCACAACTAGAAATGTAATCTCTGCATCCCACCCTGACAGAGGGCGTTTCCCTTGCCAACTCGTCCTTGCAGCCCCCCTGAACCATTAGCACGTCGTGGTCCTCCTGCCTGGATGGTTACTGTACAACGTACCGAACTAGGCTATGCGTTCCCTATCGAAGCGTGGAATATCACCCCGTAGGAAATCCATTTTATTTGTTGGCCTGGTTAAGTTCTTAATCTGATCTGAGTCTAAGCTTACTTTGACATCAAACAAACTGCACGTGGTGAGGTACGTGTATATGAATATATTTACATGCATGTATCCTTTCCTGTGTCCTACTGATTGTCGTTCTCTCGCCAAGTTTGCAATATATGCGTTAATTATTAATCGCTCCTTGTGAAACCCGTGACTTATTTTTAGGTTGTTCTGAAAGTAGGCACCAACTGCGTAAACCAAACAAACAGCAAAGAAAAAAGCTTAGCTTTATTTCATTTCCTCCTCTTAACCTGTGTTCTTGCTTTTTGAAGGACGTAGCACTTAATCCCTAGGTCTGGTGATTTCAGACACAGTTCAGTTGGCAAGAGAGAAGGAAAAACAAATCTTCATTGTCTCCATTTCTGTTGTGGGATAGTGGGAGAGGGGTATTTATTTAAGCACACCCCAGTGTACCTTTCACTTATCGCAGGGCTACTTTCACTTTATGCACTCAGGAGTGTTTTCTTAGGTATTGTTGTGGCTGGCGTGAGTTATTTGGAAAATACATTATTCAGGCCAGAAGGCTCTTTAGCTCTGTTGTGCTACTTCCCTGTCCTTGTGCTTTGCTGGAGCCTCACCTTCCTGCCAGGGAACCCTTATCTGTGCCCTTGAGATAACGTTTGTGAGTCTGAAGCGCCGCGACAAGGATTTCCTTGGTCTCGGGTTCTCTCTTACATTACCTTTTTGTCTAATGGACTTTCATTGTCATGACCAGCAAGTTGCTACAGCTAGTAAAGAACCAACAAAGAACGGAGGTTTAAAAGCAGAAACTATTTGCGATGCACTTCACCTCTTCAGTAGCACAGGGACGTGCTGACTCTGAGGTTTTCCTCTTACAGAAAATCATGATAACAAAAACCATGGCTAGAATTTTAAATGTGGGTTCCCAGAATCCAGCATGTAAATTAAAGATTTGATTTTGAAAGGTACTGAATGTGATCTCTTTTCTTAGAGTTTATGGGAAGTACCTTTAAATATAGACATTTTTTATTTAGATACCTGTGGTAAGTAAAGGCCTGAATAAAAAGTGAGTTCATTCTTTGTGTTGAAAATATGTAAACCTCCTAAGCTAGTCACTGTATTTCATAAAGTACCTCTGCTAGAAATTTGTAGTTACTTTATTTAGTGTCTCTAACCAGAATGGTTTGTACTTCGTAATGAATGACAGCAGAGAGTAGTTGTGTATGGAAATACAGTATATGGAAATTTTGGAGTTGTAATTCCTCTAATGTTTCTAGTCCCCAGTGCTCCACCGCAGAATCTAACGCTGGAGGTACGGAATTCCAAGGTAAGATGTGGAGAATTCCCTGTTGGTAGTGGGTAAACAAAAGGTTGGTGGGTCTTAGATCAACCAAAACTTAGAGCTGCTTTGTGTTTCTTTTCTACCATGCTGCTGTTCGGCTATTTGTGTATGAGTTGCCCAACAGGAGAATACCTGAACGTGGGGCCTGAAGCATTAGAAACTCCAATCCAGTTGGGGACTGTACGTAGCGGAATGCAGTAAAGACAGTGGCAACGTACCAAAGCATGGAGGCTAATTATGAAAGAGGTTTGATTAGGCACAAAAGCCTGAAGCACCAGAGCTTGAATGTGTTCCTCTTGATTAACTATTGTCTACAGTGTGTGTGCATACACACGCACGTTTATATGTCCTGAGCACTTTAAAAGAGAAAATGATATACTTAGTCATTATGACTTCAGTGTTTATGATTGGAGATGTTTTAAAAAGCCTTTCCTAAACTCTTTTCCAAATACCTTTTTCTACTGCCTGTATGATTAAAAATAACTAACTTCCTGCACATAAACTACAGTTCAGATAACTTGTACCCTTTAGACAAAATACCAGTTCTTAAAGGTAGATCCTCAAGTAAACCGTATTTTAAGATAAGCCGAAGAAAATGAAAGGGAAACCCAAGGGGCCATTTGTGAAATTGGAATCAGAAGCTGTAATAGGATTGAAGCGCTTTGAGGTGAACTTCTGTAGGCACATGTATGACCTGGGCTGCTGCTGAATCATAGGTTTTTTACTTTTTACAGATAGCCTATGTTTTACTATATGCAAATGTAGTATTATCTGTATGTGTGTTTTTTATCTTGTATTTCATGAAGTATTAGCACTAGAGTAGTTTCTCTGGCTGCGTGGGAGGCGATGACTTTGTAATAACCTTCTACCTTCCACAGAGCATCATGCTACACTGGCAGCCTCCTCCTGCGGGGACGCACAGCGGACAAATCACCGGCTACAAAATTCGCTACCGTAAAGTGTCCCGCAAGAGTGATGTGACAGAGAGCATTGGTGGGACCCAGCTTTTTCAGCTAATTGAAGGTGAGCTATTATTTGCAAGCATTTGTTATCAGAAGGGGGGTTTTAGGTGCTTTTAGTGGGCTGAGGCTCAGAGACATGTTTATGTAGGGTTCTTGCCTTGGAAGAAACAATGAAAACGCTTAAAATGAGCGTTTGTAGGTTATGAGGTAGCGTGGGCTGGCTAGTAGTAACCAAAGTCTAGTGACCTGTTTTCTAGCCCTAGTTTTGCCATTGATTTGCTGAGTGGACTGGACGAGTCCTTTTAAAACCTTTATAAAAGGCACAGGGGTTGCATGGAGAAGGTGGTCCTGAGCTCATGGTGTCTGCCCGAATGCCAGAAATAAATGTATGGAGAAGGGTGCCAAAGAAATGCAGTCTGGCTGGGTGTTCGGCAGACTGACCTGTGTGCATGTGGCTGTAAGGGAGCGTGCTCTGTCTTGCAACGCTCACCAACAAGCCCAGCTCAGTCCTATGAGCTGCTTACCTCAGGCATCTCTGCAAATCATCCCACCTAGTTTCACTGACATCAGCCTTTTCCTTCTTTCTGGCATGAATGTAATATATCCTCTCTTTATTTTGTACACTTAAAAAATCCAATCTAGTACCTTACTTAGTGTAAATTATATATTGTTATCCAGAACTAGAGTTTTGTTTAGCAGAAGTAAACAGTACATGAGAATAGGAGCAAGACTACATTTTGTTCATTTTTTCCATCTCTGTAAATGAACAGTTGGTCAAAAGAGAAGAAATTGTGCCTCTCTAGAAAATGAATATGCACTTTTTAACAAGATGTTTTGATTTGTTCTCAGAAGCTCCAGCTGTGACTCAGGAAGTTTCAGTTTTCTCACAGAGTAGGAGTTGATATGCGCCTGTAACTAGAGTATGTTTTTGCCAGCAACGAAGCCTTTTTAAGAAGTTCCATATATCAAATTTTGAGGGCGTTTTCATCCTGCTTTGATTATTGATTATACACTCTTATATACAGTAAAGAAACTGTTTGCACAGTTTGGTCACTTGCTGTCTATAGCCTACACCTAGGTTTAGTTACGGATGTTGGGTGGTTTTGTACTTAAACTAATTAATAGCCAGAAATTAAAGCTGGCTGCAAACAATACCTCACAGACTCTTCCAGTAGCCCACAGGGACAGTCTGCAGAGTGTCACAGCCCTGGGTGTCTGCGATCACAGTTTAGCTGTTACACCCTAATTGGTGTCGGCTTCCTTACCGGAGCTGCGCCGTGGGTAGTGCCGTTTCCCTTCCTGAGCTCATGCTATGCTCAGGTAGCCGTGCTGGGGTGAAAGGCTTTTTACTGTCAGGTTGTACCTGTATTTTAATTAGGAACTGTGATTCCTGTGCTCACAGCTGGAATTCCTGTGTTGGTATCTTGGATACTCCTTGTCTCTTAGGTCTTGAACGAGGTACAGAATACAGCTTCCGAGTAGCTGCCTTGACTGTTAATGGTACTGGACCGGCTACCGACTGGATATCAGCAGAAACGTTTGAGAGTGATCTAGATGGTAAGATCATGAGTGTGAACATATTTGTGACATCAGAAACATTAGAATTCGTGGACAGGGCACAGTAAATTTGATTGCCTTTTTTAAAGGCAAACCTGATTTTGTTCAATTGTTTTTACTGTATTCAAATTATACGATGTGCTTTTTTTATGGTTAAGTGAAATTAATTTCTATTTTAACACAAAATTCTTGCCAAGTCAATTAAATGGCTTGAAATTAAATGCTGCTTCTACACTTTCTAGTACTGTATGTTTGCACTATGTTTTTTCTGCTAAGAAATACCCAATTATGAATTACAATGTCAGTGTTTCAATATTTAAATAATAAGATTTATATAGTAATAATAATGGCTCGATTTTTATATTGTAATAAAATTCATCTTGTTAATTATGCAGGGGTTTACATGCTATGAAAGAGGTAGGAGGACTGTTTTCCATGAGGGAAGTAAAATAGTGATTATGTATTTATGTAGCACCTAAGCTAAGCTAATGAAACCATTGAAGTATACCTCAAAGAGTTCGGAGTGGTGACTGGGTGTTCGGAGATACCGTGCGCTGATCGATGTAGTCCTGTTGGCTGCCGTTTGCAGTGTTGGCGCCTGCACTGTGGTTGCAGACGGGAGTTGTAAACTTTGTTGAATGTGAGAGAGATGCCACAGTAGGAAAGAAACAGTGGAAAACATTGCTGTCACCCATAGACCTTTGGAATCTCACCACTGTGTTTCATTGGTACCATGCTCTCTTAAAACACTTTTCCTGAATTTTTTTTCTTTGCTTAGACTCTTTTTCTAAGGAGAACGTTTGACCCCCAGTAATTGTTGTTTTGCCACTTTAGAAGAAAAGGGAGATTGATTGTATTTTCAGTACTGATAGACTAGTACAGGCCATATCTTCCGTCAGAAATGAAGTCTTCCACCAAAGCCATATATTCATGATGTGTAGTATACACAACATGTTAACATCTTGTTTTTCCAGTGTAGAGTTTAACAATAAAAGTAGAAAATGTCGTGTAAAAAAATTTTGAACTTTGGTAGTTGGTCCAGATGTTTGGTATTTATTACAGTAGAATAATTTGCAAGGGGGAACCTGATTCTTGCAGAATTCAAATGAGCAAATTTGTGAGCATCTCCCAGAATCTGGCTAAAAGCAATTGAAATTGAAGATGAGAAGTGCGATTTTTAAAAGGATGGCTGGGGCAGATCTCTTTGGAACTGCCTACGTGGAGCTGGTGATTCTGGGTTCCCGTTTCAGAAGAGCACTTCGTCAGGGCCGTTGCACACAAGTTACCTTACGCTTTTTGCAGGCCAGCCTCCCTCTTGGCTTTGTTAAAAGTAGCTGGAGGGTCGTTCTAGCATAATGCCGCAGGATCCAGTAATGTCTTTCACATCTGTGTGGCTTGAGATTCAGTTACACTGGCAGCTGGAAGACAGAATAATAAAAAAGCTTCAATATTTGCTCTACACTGGTGGAAGATTGCTTCAACAGTCAGCTGATTAAAGCCGTTGAGAGCCCACGCTTCAATCTTTGTGTTATGCAGAGTTGATGCTCTACTTAATACTTGTCCTCCTCTTTCTTACTCCATTGCTTAATCAAGAGCAACACAAGAAACAATGTTAACAGTAGAGTTCAGTTTTGTAGTTATTTAAAATTTACTTTTTAGAGTTGAAATTACTTGCATCTGTGTGTCTGTCTTCCTCTAACTGGATGCGACACAACCTTGCAGCTTTGAGAAACCACTAGTTCCCCAGACTGAAGTAGAGCTCTGTAAATGGGCAGCACTTACACAAGGTAATGAAAATGTGCTCTGCTTGTGAATTAGAGTTAACAAGACTTTGCCAGAAGATAGCATCAGGATTAAATTTAGATACGGCAGAAGTAGGGAGAAGAAAAGAACTTCTGATTCTGTGTTGATTTTGTCATTTTAATTTTTTTCAAATTGGAATGTTGCAGTCCTTGCAGGACATGTAACTTTCTTTATGCCTATTCTTTACAATGAATAAAGTAATAAAAGTTCGCAATTAAGACAATGTAGCATGGTATTCATATCATTCTGTATACATGTATGAGATATTTGTGTATGTGCCTACTGGAAAGAAGATGTCTCTCTCTTGCTTTTCTTTCTTTAGTAAGCTCATGTGGATAATTTTAATACTATGCAAATGTATTTACAGTTAATCTTTAATTTCCCAGGTTCAATAGATACGTAAGGCATAATTCCTTTTTATTCCATGGCTGCTTTTTGAATTTAAAAAGAAAATAATTCACTTCATAGTGTCATCAATGTGAATGGGAGCCAGACTGTTACAATTTAGTGTTAGCAGGGCTGTGTAATTTTGCAGAGTCGGTGCAAGTCCCACCAGGACTGCATGTGCAAGAGGTGTTAAACAGTTGCACAGAGTTTATCCCCAATGCACTAACTTCTGTGCAGTTAAAAATGTCATCTCTTATATTGCAATTCTGTAGCTTTTCTGTATTTAATAGTGGTGGACTTTAATTGATCAGCTGTGTCAGCTGGAGACCATGAACTCCCTGGGCTAGCAGGCCAATGGCATATTATGATCCAAATAATCCTGTTGTGTGCTTTATTAAATGTTTTTAGATAAATGCAGCATGTTTCATTAAAATGAAATCCCTGCAGGAAGCGGAACTCTCTGAACTGATTTTATTTTAGAGTGGAGAACTCAGCTTACAATAGTAAGCACAGAATTATTTATAATCTGTCAACATACGGCAGGCTCCAGTGGCCTGACAAAAGTACTTATTTAATTTTTGAGAAGTTAAAACAAAGGTATGGACATTAGTATGTATAGTTGTGCTTTTAGATTGCTTTTAAGTTGTAATCAACATTGGGGAAAAATCCTTTTAGTAAAAATATTAGGAGATTACAGTGACATGTGGAAGTCCTTCTGTTACTAAGGATCCACATTCCATCTCTCTGTTGGGTTGTGACTAGATTTGTGTTGCCTGTTGGGGGTAGATTCGAGCATCTGTTATGGACTCGCTGAGTATTTTTTGATCTTGTGGTATGGTTGTGTAGTTTTTGCAGATATTTTGTGAATTTTGTTAAAGAGGCTCAAGGATTTAAACAGCAACAAGTGTAGGACAAATCACAAGAAACCTTTGCAGCACATGCAATATCCAGTTTACTCACAATTCTTGGAGCTTTGGAATATTCTGTTTAATCCTACAATGAGCTCAGGAACCTTTCTTTCATCATCATTGTGTTTTCGATATAATTATTTTAATGCCCACAAGTAAGTAATATGGTGGAACTAAAGTAGATTGCTTTGTGGAGGGGAAAGACATGATAAATTTAGTGCATATTTTGAAAAATTACAAATTGGAAAGAACATGCACGAACATCAAAATAGTCTGCCTTGAAGCAGATCTGATACTTCTCTTCAGTCCACTCCTTTAAAAAGAGGATCTATTAAAATATATTAGTATACAAAACTATGTTAATTTTCTTCTGCTTAGAGTTCCTTGCTCTCTCTTGTACAATAAAGCTCTCTCCTTTGAAGCGTACTCATTTCAATACAGACGCCGAGTAGAAGTGCTACATTTGACCTTACTAGCTCATAGCTCTTCATGTAGTTACCTTTGTTTAAGAGAAGTCCTTTAAATCCATCGTTTTTCTTTAACAGAAACTCGTGTTCCTGAAGTTCCAAGTTCCTTACACGTCCGTCCGCTTGTCACCAGTATCGTGGTAAGCTGGACCCCACCTGAAAACCAGAACATCGTGGTGAGAGGCTATGCTATAGGGTATGGCATCGGCAGTCCTCACGCGCAGACCATCAAGGTGGACTATAAGCAGAGATACTACACCATTGAAAACCTAGGTAGGAACACCAGTGCCCGAGTTTTACCTCTCATTTATGTTGCTGTTTTCTAATTATTGTGTTATAAACAAATAAAACTACAAGTATGTTTGTAAGAGGATCTTTTTCCTTATTCAGATATTATATGGGATGCCAAACTGTTGACAAATTTCAAGTAAACTCAATTTTCTGCTGATAGAGAAAGAGGCAGAGGAATAAAAAAAACCCCAAACCCAGAATCCTAAATTCACCAAGTTTGAAGCATAGTGCATTTTGATTTGATGCTTTCCCTTCAACGGTTATTACAAAAACTTTCACGCCGAGCAGCGTTCCCTTATTCTTCTTCTGGAGCTGCGGAACAGATGGCTTCAGGCAAAAAAGAAACTAAAATGTCACCAAGATACAGTGGCATCTACTTTAAAAGAAAAATATAGAATTGTTCCTCCACAGAACTCTCTGTGGTAGGTGAGATATCCTGAACGCAAAATAAATATCCCTATTGCGAACTATTGGGAAATTCCATAAAATTGGAGTTTTGGATAGTATCGTAGTAGGGCAGCTTAAAGTGTTCATTTAAAAATGTTTTTCCTCACTACTATTTTGACTGTACTTAAGGTAGATATGCTGTGACTATAGACTTCTGCTGTATAAGAACTATTGAACGCTAAAAGAAGGTCCGTATGGAGACTTTCTTAATTCAAATTTAGTCTAGTTATTTCACTTATTTCTGTTAAAAAATAAAATACTGAACAAAGAGAAGACGGAGAAGCAGAAAATAGGATTCACTAACAGTTTGCACTAAAAATACACTTAATTTTTTCCCTTTAGACCCAAGCTCCCACTATGTCATAACTCTGAAAGCGTTTAACAACGTTGGTGAAGGAATCCCTCTCTACGAGAGCGCCGTGACCAGGCCGCACTCAGGTAAAGGCGAGGGGCTGCTTTTATGTTCTGCACAGCTGAAAGTTGTTAACACGCCCCTGCAGCTGAAAATGAGATGATACGTAATGCAAGAGTGTTGTTTTTCAGTGTCATCAAGTACCCTCCATTTCTTTAACTGATTGGCCTTACTGTTTCAGTGATTGCCTCGCATGTTTCATCCGTTTAATAAACCACCTAAAATTGGTTTCATTTTTAAATTGCAAACTTACCTTTCAGCTACTTTTAGATGTTCTTATTCAAAAAGTTACCATTATGTTAGCACAAATTGTGTGGGTGCAGTTCTAAAGGCATTGCCCTTACTTTGTTTTTTATGGACAAGTATAGGTTTTTTTGGTGTTTTACACGGAGATTTTTAATATGATGCCTGCATTTTCTTTGTCTAAGCCTCAGTCTGCAGTCATTTACACTAACCAAGTTCTTGGCATATTTTTTTTTCATCTTGTAATACATTAATACAAGATTTTAAGCAGAGAAATTTGCAAGTGAGCTACTACTATGCTATGGCTCACTGTGCTCCCTACTAGACTGTTGACGTAGTTATTTTGTGTAGATGTTAACTCTGCTGTTTGTTTTAGTCTTCTGAAGAGCAGGAATTCTTACAGATTTTATAGAGGACATTGGAATTGCAGTTTCTTCAGTTATTGCAAATTTGTACGATACTTGGAACTTGGTTGCCATTAACATTCTTTAAAAGATGATGGGAGTTCCCTGTAATTTTTATGAAGTGGCATCTACCCATCTAGAAGAAGTCCAGCTCTTTTTCCTCCTCATTGTTTTCTGGAAGAGGAATCAGTGGACATTGAGGCAAATAAAATTACTGTATGTTTGGGGTTCTTAGGCCATGGTTGAATGCACTGAGCACTAATATGATTAGGTATATGTATGAGCATATATATGTTGTCTTACTGTCTTAAGAAGGGAACACGATGCAAGAGTAATTTTATTAGCCAGTCTTATGTCACCTATTAACTCTGGCTTTTCTCTCTTTTTCTCCATTTCTCACCTTTCATTTCATTGTACTACCCTGCATTTCCCCTTTTTTGTTTTTGTTTACATTAAAATGCCACCTTCTCCCTTTTTAATTATAATACACTACTTTTTACCCATCAATTCCCTAGACACTTCCGAAGTTGATTTGTTTGTTATTAATGCTCCATACACTCCAGTGCCAGATCCGTCTCCCATGATGCCACCGGTGGGAGTTCAGGCTTCCATTCTGAGTCATGACACCATTCGGATCACTTGGGCAGACAACTCTCTGCCAAAGAACCAGAAGATCACAGATGCTCGCTACTACACAGTTCGCTGGAAAACCAATATTCCTGCCAATACGAAGTACAAGGTATTGGAGTTTCAACAACACTAACACAGCTGCATTATTCCAGTGAGAAGAAGTTTCATGTTCAAGTCAGGGTTAAGTGAAAGCTGAGAGTGAAGACAAGCGGTTGGAAAACAGTATAGACGTGTGCCCGGTTTTATCTGAGATGCCTGGACTGGGTTCACATCAGTGCTGCTCAGTTAAATCATCACTTCAAAGATTCCTCTAGATTTAGTGGAAATAGTTGGTTTTGTGGTCTCTCTTGCGTGTGTGTGTGAAAGAGATTGAGGCGTTGTGTGTGCGTGAATGGAAGAGCTGGCTCAGGGGAGGAAGGCAGACACTTCCAGAGTTAGGTTCTGCTGTGGAACCACGGACACGGTGACCCGTTTCACCCTAACACAATCGCTTTGTATGACAGATGTGGGCTTACCTTTAGAGGAGCCAATAATGCGTTAATAAGGTATGTGTTACTAATGGCTTCCCTCCGGTTAGCAGAAGAATCTGAATTTGTGGGGTAAGTCATGCGGGGAAGATATTTACCCTGACGGTTTTAAGTTTCCTTTTACAGCCTGTTCTGTTCATACGAAGTTGATAGTGAGCCCTTCCTTTGGGAACTGAATGGGTGCAAAATATACAACAGTAACTTAATGATATCCCTGTCTTCCTTGATTTTCCTCTGCTGTTTTGATTTGGAGACTAGATTTGGGGTTTTGTTTATTGGTTTGGGTTTTTGTAGTTGGTTGGTTGGATATTTTTTTAATTTTCAGAGTTATCTGAAGGCCTCCAAAATGCTGACTGCAAATTTCACATTTGAAATGGGACTCAAAGGAAATGGTTGTTAAAATATCCGGCTAGTGGAGCTCCCTTTACGCTCCTACAGAGCAATCTTGTTACAAACCAGATTTTTTTTTTTTATTGAAATGAAAAGATGTATATATGTGTGTTCTTCCTCTAAAGGCAGGCTATTTATGAACCCACATTCCTGAGGCATGTGCAGAGGATGTCTTGGGAGTGATTTATATAATGCTGCAGTTTCATTAGTTAAATGCTTAAAAAAACCCACCCTCAGTGGTAAATGAAATACTCCCACCGTTCTCGGTGCTGGTGGCCAGTGGTCAAGAAGTTTTATTGTGGACCAAAAATAATATGTAATGATGGAGTATAGTTCAAAATTACTCATTGTAAAAAGCATTTGCCTGAAAGGACGTAAGTTTGAGAACATGTGCTCTAATAATTTTTAACCCATGATGTTTGGAGAACTCAATCCTGCTTTTCTTTCTTTGTTTCAATCATGAATTCTGTACTACTCTGTGGGACAATAACAATTGCTAATTTTAAGAAAGGCAAAACCTCTTTTCAGCAGTGCTCTGCAATAAGCTGCTGCATTTCAGTCAGGTCTTTGGTAACTTTATTACGTATGAGCTAGTATATTGTTTGTCATAGCCATCGCTAGCAGCTTTGTTATTTATTGCATGTTTTGAGGCTGTTTGCCCGGTTGCATCGGAGCTTCTCCGTTACGCAGCCTTGCACACAGAAATCGTATCTTTGTGTCAGTTCTCTAGTATCCAAAGCTACATCTGTTCAAACCAGTGTTGTTTCATCCATCCCTCTTGTCAGAAAGTTGGATGTTGATATAGTTCATTCATATTTTCTACATTTGCTCCCCCCTTCTATGCTGACATTCGCAAACTGTTATTAAAGAAGAGGCTGCATGCTTGAAATACAAGTTAAGAGGTTCCACCTTAAGGAGCCTTATTTTCTTAAATTTGTATAGGAGTTGTGTCAATCTAGAGCATATAAACACAGGAACAGATGTGATACAGTTCCTGAAGCTAAAATACTCCGCTGTGCTTTGAACCGTGTAGTTTCACTAATGTGGATCAGAGAGCGTTTTTCAAAGAATCTTTGTTGGTGGAGCAGAGTTGTCCTACTCGCAGGCTACCTGTGATTTATCAGGGTCCTCTCCAGCAGAAGCTAAAATACTAAATCTTAACTTAGATCTTTTAGGACTGTATAAAAAGAAAATAAATTTTACAGTGTAATATTTATGAAGTCTATTTCTAGTAGGTGAGCAGGGTTTAGTACCATGGGATATGTTGTGATCTTAAAAACAGTAAGTGGTGTTAAAAAATGAAGAAAGCAGGGAAGTCTAACACAGTTTAGCCTTTCACGTGTCATTTACATTCAATGTGATGTGCAGTGAAACTAAAAGATAACAAGTTTCAAAGCCATAGATGAAAAATACAACTTTAACCTGTAAAAAGGACTCCAGCTGCCACATACAACTGCAGCTATGAGCTAAAAAGTACTATAAACAGTGTTAGGATTTTCCACAGGTATTCTGGAGAGGAAGAAATGGTGTGCTTTTCAGGGGGTAAGTCAGCTCATAATGCAAGATGCTAGGAAAAGATTTATCCTTTGGAATTGTCATCATATAATTGTCCAGGCCAAAGGTCTTTGCAGCTTCTACTGAAGCATCAGCTATTTCCGAACGTCCCTGAGCCGCGCCACAAAGAGCCGGGAGACAGTGTCGCTTGGCACTTTGAGGGCTGATGAAGAGCTCTTCTGAACGCACGGCTTCACGCTCGTACTAGGGAGGTTGTGCTCAATCAAGCTTTGTCACTGAACGCATCTAAGAACTGTCCTGCCCTGTGCTTCAATATTTGAACCATTCAGCCACAATCACATTTGCTTTGAAACTACACTGAGTTTTGTATCAAGTAAAGGTTTAAAGGTAATGGAGCACTTGATTTTAATTAGGTTTATGATGTCTTTATTCTCTGTCCAGCTCTGTGATGTCTAACTGGCAAAATGCATGTCTGTGCACAAGCAAAATATTTTGTACAAATCTAAGTATCACTTGGCTTCAGTTTTCTGAACTTTCACCTGGTGTAACAAAAAAGCCGTCATTGATATTTGAGAAATAGGGGGTTTCTTTCTACGTCTTCAAGGAACGTAGATGGCCTTTTCCTTGACGAAACCCCAGATGTTTTCTGAAGGCAATAGTTATTAATACAGTTGTTGTTTCAGTATTTGACAGGGCCATACAACTAACTCTTTAATTCTATGTTCAGATCGCTGTAGGTTAGGGTAAGGAATATACATATATGTAGATTTTTTTTTTTCCCCATAGGCCTCAAGTACTTTGTGTTTATGTTCAAGTCATGTATAAAAAATATCAGATATTTTAACTTAAAGTCAAAAATTCTACATAAATGGCTGAGTTACAAATTACACTATAAACCATGTGTAGTTTCAGTGTGTGATCCTAGATAACCGTTTTTTCTGAAAAATAGCTACATATTAATAAAGCTTCATTGTCTTCAAGTCTCTCAGCACCTGTACTTTCAGTTGATTTTTTTTAAAGTATGTTAAAAGTTTACTGAAAATTCTAGCGGGAACTTGGAAGGCAGATAGAGATCTCAAGAAGGACTGTTATTGTTAGCTGTGCTTCGTTGTTCTCCCTAGCCAGATCAGTTAATGAAATGCTGTAAATTAAACCCCCCAAGTAGACAGTGATTTAGCCTGCTGCATAGCAAGTGTGCCCTGGACCTTGCATTGCTTTTTATTTTTTTAATTTATAATTGACTGCTATTAAACACTCTAGCTGATTGCAGAAAGAATTTCTAGTTTAGGATAAAACAACTGCACATTAATACTTGATTAATGAATTTGCATGACAGAGTAAAAACGTTACAGAATTAATGATTGTGGTTATGAAAATGTAGTGATGTTTTTAACACTTACCTGAGACAAGGGTTTTTGAGAGCTGATGATTGATGGTTTTCAGTTCAGAAGTTACTGACACTTTGTTTTTCTTTCAGACTGCAAATGCGACCACTTTGAGCTATTTAGTGACCGGGTTAAAACCAAATACCTTGTATGAATTCTCCGTGATGGTGACTAAAGGTCGAAGATCAAGTACTTGGAGTATGACAGCACATGGAACAACTTTTGAATTAGGTACTCCTTCGTGTCTTTCTGGAAGGGCCGACATTCCTGACGAGATGAATAAAATCGAGTCTGCCAGAATTCTGGAAGAGGGAAAGCATGTATTTAAAATCATTATGCTGATGAATACGTGCTGGGGGCTTCTTTTCTTTATAGTTTATTCAGAAATTCTGATTAAAAAACAACAACACACTTCAAAATTCAAAGGGATGATTGCATGCAAAAGAATTTACATCAAATTACAGAGAAGTAATGAATAATGTACCACAGTTCACGGACAGGGGAGAATAAAGAAGCGTACGCTTGAAACATCTCAGAAGTAGCATGTTAATAGCAAATACAAAGAAAATACTTTAGCAAATAATAATTAAAATTTGCTGTAATTATGATGATAATTACAGCAGAGTGAGGAAGTGCATGAGGCAAATGAAATTTAAAAAAAAAAACAAACAAAAAAACCAAACAAAAAACCCACAAACAAACAACAACAACAATAGAAATTAAGACATCCAAATCAGTCCTGAATTCTTGTTCTTCAGCA
>NW_009221886.1:17347-43628 GCF_000690835.1 Fulmarus glacialis
AATGACGCACTCTCAAAGTACAGAACAGAAAAGGGATTGTAGCTGCCAGGAGGAACTTGGACCTACTGAGGTCCAGGACCTGTCCCTCATTAGCTCTTTTTATCCTGCAGTGTTAAATGATCTTTGTGCAATTAAATTTACTGCTTATTATGCTTAGGTTTCTGTCTATTTGAACTGGAAGGACAAAAGCGAGCCTATCCAAATTACCCTGTAGTTCTCACGCTAAATTAAAATACAACAAAAAAATGAAGCAGGCAAAGAATTGGTGAGATCATCCAAATATTCTAAAACAAGGAAGAAGAAAAAGGAAAAAAACAAGATAAAGTCAGAAAGCTCCTCACTTACTCTGAAGTCCCATAAACCCTTCGTGAGCTCCAGTTGCTTTAGGTTTTGGTGGGAATCCCCTGATGCCAGCTGCCCTTCTGACTGCACAGGCCTGGACTGAGGCTCCTTTCCCTTCTGATTACTATGCCCATCCCACGTTAAAACACTTTATTTGGTGTTTTTGCTGAAACACATACAATTCTCATCCATAACTCTACACTAAGAGCAGGGACTATGAAAGTTGCACAAATAAAGTTCTTGAAAGAGAATTTGAAACTCAAAAAAGTACAGGAGCAAGGGAGGTCTCATTTCTTTTCATTTAAATAGAAAGTAAATTTCTGGTCGGGGTTGTTGTAAAGAATATTTGCAAATATGACCTAAAAGCTTGGGAACTAAGAAGCAAAATAAAAAAAAAAACAAAAAAAGGCTAAATATATTTTCTCATAACAGATACTACTCGCCAAATTCCTAAGTGTGTGACTCACTATTTTTGAATACTCACGAGTAGCAGGACTTGCTCCTCAGCTAATGCTGAAGAAAAATACGGGATACTGGGTTCAGTGTTGGTCTGTGAATTAGTAATCTCTTGAGGGCTAGTCCTGATTTTTTTTTTTTTCTCTCTGAAGCTTACTGTGGGGCCTTGAATCGTGCTTTACGTCTGTACGTTCTGTTGAGCATGTTTTTAAGTATTAGGGATAATAGTTACAGTAACTTTGGAGCTTTTGCTATCCCTGGTTTCCAACTACTATTCTGCACAGGGATAATAGGTAGCCGTCTCAGAGGATGGACAGATTAATTTCTAACAGGTAATATACATAAAGCTCTTTAAATGCAGAAAGCACCGTATAAGCACTAAATGTTACTATTATAGTATTAAATATCCAAGGCGGATTTACTTTGCTAAAAATTACCTAGTTAGAAGTCTCATGTTTTTCATAATGTGGCATTGCAAACTGTGGCTGGTTAATGCACCTTTGGAGACATTGGCTCTGTGCATTTGAAAGCCATTAATCTAAGCCCCAGCTGGATATTTTAGTTCACAGGGAGGAAGGTCTCAGATTTCAGTCTTTCGCTGGAGCAACTTGTGCCATTTCCTGAACTTCAGGCAGGAGGAGGCTGATGGGAGAAGGAAGTGCGCTCCCCTCCTTTCTTTCTCTCAATCTTCTTCTCTGGCAATCCAAGGAAAAAGGTTGGACAATGGTGTTCAGCAAATATTTCTGGATTTCAAATGCTTCTGTAGTGCAGATTTCCTTCCAAATTACAAATAATTCTTCAGTAAAGTTAAATCAGCAATTATGGATTATGATTCTAAATTTCTGGTGGATTTACTTTGCTGATTCAGATTTAAGTGGCAAATTGGCACTGCTAGGTCTTGGTCCCACCATAAACGTGAAAATATGGAGATATTTCATATGCTTGTGCATATAAAATGTTTATTTCACCAGTTCACGTACTTTTTATGATGACCGAAGAAATCCAGGTTAGAAGTCGTTGACCCCAACTGTTAGAGTTGTACAAAGATGCCATGTTTTTGAAGACACATGGACTCATTCAGTCATGAATCACAGCATCTGTTGACAGAAATGCTTTAGAAACAGGTAACTCCTTATGGAAACTCCTTATGGAAAGGAGATGCTGCATGCCAGATGGCATTTGCCAGTTGAATGGAGTAAATCAGTAGGACCACTACACTAGATGGTAGATTTATTTGAAGATTGAACATGGAGAGTTTTTATTATTGTACGTGCCTTTTTTCAGTGGTAAAACAAATAAAAAGCGAAGGTGGTGAGGTTACTTGTTTGTATCCAGTGAAATTGGGCAACCTGTTTCTGATAGTTTGGTTTTTGTTTGTTTGCAGCTCCTGCTTCTCCTCCCAAAGACGTGACTGTGGTGAGCAAAGAGGGAAAACCTCGGACAATAATTGTTAACTGGCAGCCTCCATCCGAAGCCAATGGCAAAATTACAGGTGCAGTTTGCATGAGCAATAAAGGCAGATACAAGATGCCTGGTTAACAGCAGAATATAATCTGCATAACTATGTGAACATGTACTGTATTTCATTTAGCCTAGAGCTAGCCAAGAGGTCTCTATCTTCTTTGTCAATCTCTTTAGTAGCTCAGTTTAATTATTTACTTTTGTACCTAGTAAAAATATATTAAGATATAAACTAACTGCAGTGTGAAATTGGAGTCTAACCAGAAATATAATTGAAAGTTTAAATATCTCAATAACCTTTGCCTTCATCAGCTTGTGCTATTCTAATAGCATGCCTCCAGAAATAGATATATAATGCTTCTGGCCCATCAGTATTTTATTTAGCAGACTCCATCCCAGTGCTCTTTGTCATCTTTGTGGCACAGAACAGACTTAAATTCAGTTTATTAGTCCCCTGACATAATCATTAGGAGTAAACTGTTATTTGCCTTTGTAACTGCATCACTTTCACGTAGGATAAATCATTTTACGGAAAACAGTAATTACTGTTTCCTTTCTGTAATTTCTGTTTGGATTCACATTTCTAAAGGCTTTTTGATATCATTCACTTCAATTTTCCTTTTTTACCCCAGGCTTTAAGCTTAAAGCAGATTTTATTTTCATATAGTTTGCAGTGTATGATTTTGCTGCCGTTCTCAGAACTAACTTCGGTGCACGGTCAAGCCTTTGAAACCTGTCACCAGCTGGCATCTGATCAGGCAGTACTGTAGCCCAGGTTCTAGACAACAGACTAAAACTAACTAGATCCCTCTGAAAAGGCAGAATACTGGAGACTCTTGACCTCTAGTAATTACAATAAACTTTTAAGTAAGCTGTAGGAAAGACCCCTAAAAGGCAAAGAGGCACTATGCACGCAGCACAAAGGCTGCAGGTGAGACGGTGTGGCTCTAACAGGTACGCTGTCTTTCTGGTGTCAGCGCTAAAAAAATAGGGCCGGAGGGGTAGTGCAACACACCAGTGCGCTGCTCTGCCGTATCCTCGGGTGCCAAGTGTGTCTCACAAGTGGAGCTGTAAGGATGTGCTCTAACAGACGGCAGCTTACTCTGCACCAGAATGCCTGTCTGAGCCATTTGTATGTCTCTGCATGCATATAGCTGTTTATATGTTGTGTATATATATTTTTATATTGGCTATAAAGCCAATTCTGCGTTATTTTATTATCAACAAGATGTTTCCTCTATATGAGAAAGAAGGTTTGACTGGAGAAACAAGCCTTTATCTTAACTGCAGGTTAAAGGACTTGGTTGCTAGCAGTCAGTTGCAGCAGGGTCATTCAGACAGATGTGAAATGTAAGGCACAAATATCCCCAGGTTATATATGCTCCTAAAAAGATAAGCCTATCATCTTACATCAAGTGCATACATGAGAAAGGGAAGACAATGTACAAAGAGATCAGCATTTGCTTGCACAATGCGATTAGCAAAATTATCATACACATTCAATTCAAAACCTTACATTTATTCATATGTGTTGAATGAAAACATATGGTGTTTATTACTTTTTGCATAAGCAGCAGTTAACATCTGAAAAATAAAATAAAATAAACCGTTCTGTGGTACGTCTGAGTCCACCAAACATCAGGTTCATTTGCCAGAGGAGCAAGGCAGGAGCGTGCAGGGACGCGTGGGCTGAGTGCCCTCTGTTGGGGAGAGCCACCGCCAGCGGGAGAAGCAGCTTATTACTCCAGTAATTACTCATTAACTGTCGTGGTTTAACCCTAGCCAGCAAAACCAGGACATTAACTCAGCTCAGTTCATTCTGTGCATTAGGTAATGCCGTAAAAACTAAGTGATGATGTAATTCCGTGCACTGGATAGCATGTCTGTGGAATACTTGTCTTTTCAGCTCTAGTCTCCTTTTGATGTGGTTAAGATGGATGTGAAATACTGAACTGTGCTAGTCTGGATTCCAGATGCTTGTGCATCATTATAGTTGCTGACTAATTAGTACAGTCATACGTTAACTCAGTAGTCATGTGCGGCTATATTATATATAGTGCTTTTAACTGTCCCTACATAGATATATATGGCGTCCCTTCTTAGACGAGTTACAGATACGTTGCTTTGTGACCTGTACAAGTAGCAAATTATTAAATCTACTCCCCAGTAGTTAACTATGCCACCAAGGGAAGAAATGGAGCGTGCCAGACCTACAACTGGCGTTTCAAGTGTCACCCTCCATGCCATACTGGTCACTGTGAATTATGTGAATTTGGGGTATCAGCAGTATTTTCAGTTGCTTTAAAGAAGTGGAGCTCGCTCTGGAGAACGTCTGCCCTTCCTTACTGTAACTCCCAGGCTGGTGGTCTGTTGGACAAGGGAAGCAGCCATTTGTGCGTGAAGAGCTGATGACCCAGCTCTATATTGGTGCAAGTATTTATTTTATGCTGGGGCTCTGTGTTTCTTATATTAAAAAGTTATAAAGCTTTTACTTCGTATTGCTTTTTAATTGCAGTATATTTTAATTACACAACATAAACTCTTCCCATACCTTTTCTTCTGTGACATGCAAGGTAGCTTCAGTTCTCTTCAGATTATTGCCATCTTTGTTAATAAACTGAAAAATAATAAAATAATTATAAATTACTGAACACATGTTCTTTAGTGCATGAGAATGTTTCGTTGTTTTAACGTTCTATAAATATTAATACTTTGAGGATGTTTTGATAATAACAGCTTTATGTTATTTTACATTATTTGGTCTATGAACAGGTAAAGAAATGGAAATGAGGAATATCTCTGTATTCAATGATCAGTGGTCAAAAATAATTTTGATATTTTAAATGGCTTTTTTTCCTCTTAACATATACTTTTGAACAGTTTAAAATTTAAGATGGGAAGGCTGGTCTAATATTTGAATGCATTCTTAAGTCTTTGAAAAAGTAAGAATACACTTTCAGAAAACCCATAATCATTGAGCTGTGCGATATCATTAGAAGTCAATAGAACATTTTCTGTGAGATCTGACGACTGTCCTGTTCTTGTATGTATAAAGTTCTTTTGCTTTTTCCTTTGAATAGGATACATCATTTACTACAGTACGGATGTGAATGCTGAAATACATGATTGGGTTATTGAACCCGTTGTGGGAAACAGACTGACCCATCAGATACAAGAACTGACCCTTGATACGCCGTATTATTTCAAAATTCAGGCCCGCAACTCGAAGGGCATGGGGCCTATGTCTGAGGCGGTTCAGTTCAGGACCCCAAAAGGTAAACTGTCACGTATATCTAAATATCTTCCTCCTCGTTTTCTGAATGCAGCCTCTCTAAGGATAAGATACCAGTAGCATGAACTTTATATTTAAACTGGAAAAGACAGGAAGACAATGGAGTTTGACTAGAATGGAATTTTCTATTGGGTTGCTCTTGCATGTAGTTAATACATATGCAAATGTTGCTCAGCTGTTTGATCAATTGTGTTGTTTCAGAATTACTGGTGGGCACTTAGGTCATCTAGTTATTAATGCTGAGGGTCCACGTCCTAAATGCGCTTTTTAAAAAAACAGGTTTTAGTTGCTTTAAGATTCTAGGTCTTGTGTGTCACGTCTGCCCATGATGAAATGGTGTAAAGCAGCAGGCTCTGGAGTCGGTAGCCAGCGGCACAGCTGCTCGCCGGTGACTTGGATGATATAACGGGAACTAGTGTGACACAACAGGCTCTTAAATCAAGAACTGCTTGGTGATGGGTAACTAGTGATATACTACAAATTCATGATAGCTTGGGGAAAAAGTACTCTAAGGAGAGGTGAAAAATTAAAAGTTATGAATAGATTTTTTAACAGTACTTTTTCCATATGAGTATTGGTGGTTAGAGATGAGAGCTCTAGCTAGTCTGCTTATGCTATGTGAAACTTTAAATTCTGTCTCTCACTCCTTCAAGCCTTGTGATCTTTCTCTTGTTTTTTCCTTCCCTGTGCTTGTCCCACTAGCTGAATCCTCAGATAAAATGCCTAATGATCAAGGTAAATGAATAGCCACGCTTTCTCTTTTATTCCATCCTTTGCACATTTTGTTTTTCCTGTCCATGCGCTGTTGCATTTCCTAAATGAAACAAATCCTACATCTGCTGCTCTAACTATAAATGAGCAAGTTCCTGTTGTGCTTTTAATAGTGGAAGAACTGGAAGTCCTATTTGTGGTTTGGGTGTTAGGAATATAAAGTGATCTCTGTAGTCAGATGTCACATGAAGGGACAAGCGGGTTGTGCCAGAGCTGAATCATTCTGTCAAAATGAATTTGGATTAAGTGATACTCCAGCCAGCCTCTGACCATTGATGCAAGATCTCAGTACACAGAGGTGGAAGATCAGTTATCTAATTAGCACAAGTGCTGTTTTGTGAGCTCTACATCTATAATTATTTTCATAATAAAGGAAAGTATGTCTGCTCTAGAAAGCTTTTTTGCAAGAGAGATTCTGCTTGTCAGCTCATTTAGACTCCAGACTCTCCTGAAGCACACAGCATTAGCTACTAAAAGCCTTAAGGTTTTAAAATGCTCGCTTGAAAAATGGTAGCTTTGAGTTGACTACATTGAATTATAAGGTGAATGTCCCAGGGCTATTTTTCCTTTCTTCCAAATAACCTACAAGCCCAATAAAAAGGGGAAGAATTAGTCTAAAGGGATGAGTTTAAAAGGACATTGGCAAGCAGCTTAGACATACAATTAAATAGATCCTAAAGGGGTTGAGAATGAGCTTTTTTTTGACTTGCTTTTCAACTTGTTACTTAGAAGTAATTTATTAAATATGCTTTTACCCTCTGTGTACCAAATAATGCTGATACTAGACAGTTATGGAGTAAATTCATATCCAGACTTGTGTAACAGAGATGCTAGCTGAGATTCAGGCTTGTCTGTGGGGAAGCAGATGCTCTCCGTGTCATCATTAGCGCTCAATTGCAAGTGGAAGGGAATAGGGGAAGATTAAAAGGTTTTATGTAAAAGTTGCTGTTTTCTGTTCTGCACTATTCTCACCTCATTTCAGCAGGTAACTACATCTTCTCATCTGTCGTTATCATCCTAAAGTAACATATTCTTCTAGTAACAATTTAATTAATTTTTATCAAATTATATAATTCATAAATCATAAAACCCTACATAAAAGCCAAGAGAATTTTGTTTCAGAATTCCTATAAGAACACTCAGAGATTATAAATCATGGCAGTAGGTTAAACGTAGAAAAGGAGAAGACGAGCTGAAGAGCAGCAAAGCCTGCTCTGTGACAGAGTCACTGAACTGCAGAGTTGCGTCTTTCGGGAGATAGCAGGCAAGTTATTCGAGACTGGGAAGGAATAAAACTACAGTGGGATTGACTCTGGCCTTAGTGGTTCTGTCTTTTTTTCTCTCTCCCCTACTTGAATGTTTTTCTTCTGTATTAAGCACACTATATTGTTCTTCCACACTATATTGTTCTATAGCACACAGCTTGTATTAAAAGTTAGTGGCTCTTGCTGTCAGGCTTCAAGGAGTTGCACTAGCAACCAAAGCAAAGGTTAAGGTATCCAATCCTAGCAAAACTATCCTAAAGTAACACAAAAATTAAAATAGGTTTTCTGGCTGCAGATACCTAATGGGTAACATGGAGATTCTCAAGCTAAAAAAAAAAAAGAAAACCGATTTCAAGGAAATGTTATCTTAAACTGTTCCTTAATATAGAAAGAAATGGAAAACCTCAACAACAAACTCTGTAAGATCCTGGCAAAAAGGCTGGTGCCCACACAGAAGATGCAGCACGTGCATATGCTGGTCTGGAGCATATCGTGTAGAAGCAAGGCTTACGCTCCCTGTTGCGGGGTGACTAGCTGCTTCCGAGGGGGCGATGAGTTGCAGTCCTTACGCCCGCATAAACTGCAGAGAAGAGTCAGGTTGTCTTTCAGGTTGCACTGCATAAGAGATGAGGTCCCCAGAACTTAAAGGCTGAACAGTTGATCCCTGGTTTCAGGAATTAGATGCTGAGAAGCGTCCTGGTTAGGTATCTAAATTTCATCATATTTGGAAAACTGGACTTTGTATCTTGTAGTTACCTTTGCATTTTTGGAAATGGGCAGGCACTGACACCACGCAGTCGGTGCCAGTATCAGGCGTCCCTGAGCTGCCTCGCTCTACGAGGATCGTGCGCAGATAGTTATTCCCAAGGATGTCTACACCCTTTGGAAATATGACTGCTTGCCAGAATACTGCTCTCTCCGTATCGCCGCCTTCCAACGTTTTTATCATCTAAATATGATTTATATACTCTGTCACATACACACACACATATGGGGGGTGTAGAAGATCTGCAGTTGGCTGTGTGGGTATATACATTGTTCAGGGAGTGCAGAGCCCATGATAAGCCGCACCGACTCAGTGTGTTACACCCACGTGTACCACATGATCCCTGTTGGTCTGTGCAGGTGACTTTGTATATCTTATTATCTACTCCATTATTTTATGTCATCTGTTAACTTCAGTAGCAGTTATTTTAATTTTCTTCCATGGTGTTATTAAGGATATTGAATTACACTTGGCCAAGCACAGGTCTTTGCAAACTCATTAGAAATATCCCTCATGAATAATGATTCTGCAATTATAATTCTTATTCTTATCAGTTAATTAGTTGTTAATCTTGTTAATATGTGCCACATTGCTTTTTTTATTACGCTGTTTTTAACAAAGCATTGTACAGTACTCAGTAAAATGTTTTATGGAAGTCTAAATATAGTATGTCTGCATAGTTACTGTTACCAACCAAATTTATAGTCTGACATTTAGTTTGTTTGAAAATACCTGTTTTCAATAAAAAAGAAAGAAGGGCATAAAGTATGCCACCATCTCCTATCTGTCACGTTTTCCATGATCTTGCCTATGTTAAGGCTCTGCTGCACTAAAAATGCATAGGGTGTCTATTTGTCCTTTTAAAATATCGTCAGTTATTTTTATTCCCCCCTTCTCCCGCAGCTTCTCTGGTGCTCCAGCGTATCTTCAGCGCCAGGTTCAGTGACTCAGAGAATTCATCTAGGGGTTTTTTCACGTCTTTTCGGTGCAAATTATCTGGTCATACAGATGCAAATATATTAAATACAAGCTGTTTAAAATTCTGTTAAATTATTTCATTGCTGCTGCAAAATTATTATTCCAGTACTTCAAGAAGAGAACGCATTTTCACTGAATGCAGTGTCCTCTCTAGACTGGCAGGTGCAATATGTTTTTTCCATTACAGATTTGTCCTGCAATACGTCTTTTCCATTATTTTAGACTACATCTAACTTCTCCTTACTGTGTACACGTAACATTCCTTCTTCTTACTCTTCTCGGGGCTGAATCAGTATTCTTGCTGGTACCTTTTGCTGGTTTTACCAATTGTCTTTATCTCACAGTGACTAATTTACAGGCTTTGACTTTACGTTCACGATTCCCATTTCTACACACCCTTTAACATTCAGCACTTCTTGATTAGAGTGGATTTTTAATTGAAAATCCTTCTCCTGATTGTGAAACTGCCGAATTTGCAGACTTTTGGGTTTTTGTGGTTTTGTGCATCACAGTGTAAAAATGTACAAAGTATTACGGATTCCTATAACAAGAGGAATGTTGTTTTTTGTATCTTGCTGTATGTTTCCCCCACTACAGTATTTTTATCATTCATGGTAATTTAGCATTAGTGCATTTTAATGAAAACACAGAAGTGAAAGAACCAGGGTTTTGTGTACCTTTATCCGCGGGAAGCATTCTGCTAACTCAGGAGAGATCTTAACGTTAGAGGTGAACTTGTGACTTCATGCGTCTTGCTGTGGCAGCAAGTGATCTAAATTAGACCTGAATTAAGCAAGGGGAGGTACTTGTTAGAGTGAAAAGAGGACAGCATTTCAGGTGGTAGGTCAGCTCTTGCATTTAGCGCCTAGGAGCCCACTAGCAGTAGCTAAGGTTCAAGAGGGGCTGTGTGATTTGCCTCGGTTTGTATTAATTGAGGTACAGATATGTTTACTTCCATCGTCAGCCTATAAACATACAGCTGTGAAACTAATTAATTTGTTTTCCCAGGTTTCACCAAAAACATTTTTGTGATGCTTCATTGTCACTTGTGGCGAAGGTGAAACAAACAGAAAAGAATGGGGAGAAGCTGAAAGCAAGTTTGATGGATCGGCAGGGACTTAATATTACGTTTACTGTGCTTTTGACCTCCACTTATTGCCAGTCTTCCACACTTACTGTAATTAGGTATTAGGAAGAGAAACCTGTATAATTACTGTTTCAAGATGATTAACTGTCTGTACAAGTGCGGCAAAGCCATTTGCCTCAATATATACATGTGTATTACTGCAAATCATTTTTATTATATTTTTAAAAATTAATACTAGTTGAGGCTCCTAAGCTTACTTAGGAAAATAGTAATGCAGGAAATTAATTATTAGATAGCTCTTTTGAAGAAGTGGTTCTTTTCTTGGAGAAACACAGTTGCTGTTCAAAGCCAAATCATGTTGTAGGGGAGAGAAAAGGAGGGAGGAAAAATGCTCACAATGGTTCAGAGAAGTTCTGAAAGAGTTACCTTAGAAATGCTAAAGTGTGTGTTTACGTGTATGTGTGTGTGTATATATGTATATAAAATTACCACATATATGACCTTTTCAGCTTCAGGATCTGCAGGGAAAGGAAGCCGCCCAGTGGACATAGGACCAGATTACAAACCACCACTTGGTGGTAAGTGTTGTTATAAAGCTTTTCAATTTAAATGCAGCGTCTTTCGCTGTTTCACCGCGGGATGCTATATCCGACTGAAAATACTGATTACATCTGTTCCAGTAACTTTTTCTCTTTACGATGATAGTTTTTCCCACTCAAGAAATTTTATCACTCTTCTGTCATAGTATTCTTGCCCACTGTGTGGGGTATAGGGAAAAGATATCATCACATGCATTTACATTTCAGTCTTGATAAGCAGATCTTGTTCCCAGTTTAGTTTTAAATGGCTGCTCTAGTGCACAAGTGTAAAATTAATTCAGTAAGAACATATTAGGAAGGAAAAAAATCATCTTAACTCCTTCTCCTTATTAGCACTGTGCATTGCGGAAGCCTTGCCCTAAGGTAACACTCATTAGTGTTACAAAAGGTGTTTCTTTCAGAGGAGAGTGACCACTGTAGAATACTGATACCGATTCACGTGGGTCCAAGGGGATGCCTGTGGTGCTGTAGTTTTAGCAAGGTCCCAGGGTAACTCTCCTTAGACTCTAAACTATTGAATTTTTTAATGATAACTATTTGAGTAGGGTGAACGTAAATTTTTATAGAGTGTTAGCTGGAAATGGATCTATAAAGCATCTTACAGATTTAACAATTGTACAGAAACACAATTGGCAAATGACAGAAAAATAAGCAAGCTCTTCACTTGAAATCCTAGCAGACAAACCATCTTTCTCGTTCTGCTAATCTGTATGATTCTAGAAGTCTTTGATGGGCACTGCTTGCTTTTGATGGGGATTTTTTCTATATAATAAATAACCCCTTTCTCCCATCTCAAACTCTTACAGGCAGTAACAGTCCCCATGGAAGTCCTACTTCTCCCTTGGACAGCAACATGCTCCTTGTAATCATAGTATCTGTTGGAGTGATCACCATTGTGATAGTGGTGATAGTTGCTGTCTTCTGCACTCGTCGTACAACTTCTCACCAAAAAAAGTAAGACGTATGGGTGGCACTTTGCCCTGTCCTACCTTTCTCACTTAATTCTATTATTTAATCTTTTCTTTATGATGCTTTAGAGTTTATTACTTTTAAGTCTTACGGGCTGTAGAAATTCTGTTCTGATAACAGATCAGCAATACAGTTTAAATTCTTGTGTTCAGAAGATAACATGCCTCAATACAGCTGTGTTATCATGTGTGTGATGATGATGATGTTCTGTTTTTCCTAACCAGTGTTTCAGAGTTTGCAAACCATCAGGAGTTTACAGGCAAACTGGGGCAATGCTTTCATGTATACCTGCACTTGCCCCTCTCCAAGGAGAAATTACTGTTTAAAATATTGTTTCCAAACTTGAGCCAACACATCTGTTTAGAGCTGTGAGAGCTCAACAGCTCAGGCAGATTCTCACTTCTGTCTTAGCATGTACTTCACTGTGTGGAGTAGGTTAACAAGCTGTGCCTGATAATATCCAATTTTTAGATAGATTACTGGAGTGGAATCTGAATCTGGTGCAGGACTCCGTAGAAAAGTGCTCCAAAATCCAAAATATAGGTGTGTATCTGAATTCTGCCCTCATTTAGAGCCTCTGACTACAGCAGCGATGCTTCCATTTATAGGCTCCTGAAGGTTGTTTCTGCATGTTCTTTGAAAGAACTGAACAGAGCTGAAAGGTTTTTTTTAAGTTTGAAAAGACTCTGTTATGCAAAACAGAGTTTTAAGAAACTGATTAAAAGCCAAGCTTAGAAGTCAATCTCTACCTGCTTTGCTGACGCTGAACCATCCTGCAAAAATGCAAGTTCTTCAGGAGAGGAGAGCAAGGATATATGAGTGAGGGTCCAGCAACTGGGGGATATGCTTTGGAGAGGGCAAAATTCATGGGCCTGTGCCCAAGAGACGTATTTTATTTTCAAAGAGCAGAAATAACCCTGTGAAATCTTGCCTTTGTTTTCCCAGTTTCTAAATGCCACCTCTTACCTGCAGCAACCCACAACCAGTGAATAACCTTCTGATGTGTTTTACTTGTTCAGCTACGGTGCTCAAAGCAGGGTGCTGGCAGCACGTCTGGCTGCGTAACACCTACATGAGAGGCTCCTTTCATTGATATTTTCAAAATTTTATTTAGTCATATCTTAGCCATTTCTAGCAAGTGTGCTACCCAGAGGGGGACACCTTCCTCCGTCATTGCCAGGGTCCAAAGTCAGGAGTGTGTGTGTGGTGGGCAGTGCTGGAACTCTACATTTTACTTTTCCAAAATTCCGTCATGTGAAATGTCTGCCTCACAGTCAGTTTGCTGCTGCTGCTATTCAACAGCGATGAAAAAGCACGTTAGTTGGATGTGTCTAACCTGAGCAGTGGTAAAATGAACATTCTTGTGATTGGTCTTTAGAGTTAACCATCCTATTGTGATAATTGGCTATTTGCACACTCCTTCAACAGCTGTTGTTTGAGGTTGGTTGTAAGCCCTGGAGTACGGGCACAGCATGATGTACGTACACTTCGTGTTTAGAATATTCTCTTAATAACCATAAGTACTGGAAACTTAATTTTTGTTAATGAAAGCTTAGACTGTAGAGCACAGTTCTGCAGCATGTGGTAGCATTTGAGACAAATTTCATGGCATCAGAGTTGCAGAATATGCTTTGAGATGTCAGATGTGCTTATATGTAAAATTCAAAGCTTCCTGCCCTGTGGGTAGCTTTTGCTCAGCTGGACACAAGATCTGAAGGAAATCTCAGTGGAAATTTGCCTTTTTCAACAAGCGAAAAGAAGCCTACATCTAAGAACATTTCATTTGTTTTCATTCCCAAGGAAACGAGCTGCCTGCAAATCAGTGAATGGGTCCCATAAGTACAAAGGAAACTCCAAAGATGTCAAGCCTCCTGATCTCTGGATCCATCATGAAAGACTGGAGCTAAAACCCATTGATAAATCTCCAGATCCCAATCCAATCATGACAGATACCCCAATCCCTCGCAACTCCCAAGACATCACCCCAGTTGATAATTCCATGGACAGCAATATCCATCAAAGGCGGAATTCCTACAGAGGTGAGCTATCAAGGAGTACTTTGACCGTGATGTTTAAAAATTAAATACGTTTTACTGTATTTGATGAAATCACTTTATTGACATATTATTCAATTACCCGTAGGTTTTTTTGTTCTTATTTTCCAAGTAGTGAATTGGGTTTGTGCCTATTTATAAGACACTCTGAAAAGGATGGATCCCATGTTTTAGTGAGAAAATTGAGTGCCCAGGAGTGAAATGATGAATTTCCCTTGGTAGATACTGATTGGTAATCAGAAGATCATCTAACAAGTGTTTCATATTAAACTGTTGAGAGACGTGTGTGACATTTTTTCAGTGGTCAAACACACAATCAGGTTTTGGAGCTTTATTGCTGAACTCTTGAGGTGTGGGTGAGTTTTCCCTCAGTGAGTGGTTAACTTGTTAATCCAGCATGTCTTACCCATACGTGTGACACTTCTTACTGCCGCTCACTGCCCAGAGCTGCACTGCCAGAGGTTTCTGTTTGCATTATGGCCTGGAGAGCTTCTCCAATAATCTTTGCCCTAACTGTCCTCTTTTCCACCTTCTAGTGAAAGATGAAAGAGCTGTTTTTATCAATTATGAGTCACAGAACTGCTTACAAACAGGACAGCCCAGAAATAGAGAGAGGAGGATTGAAATCATCTGGTATGGTATCACAGAAGTCTTGCTGCAATGGTAAATAACCTTCAGTTTTTTTCCTTCAGGGCATGAGTCAGAGGATAGCATGTCCACACTGGCAGGAAGAAGGGGGATGAGGCCCAAGATGATGATGCCTTTTGATTCTCAGCCACCTCAGCGTAAGTCAACAGCCCACCTACCAGCTGGCTTGAAATTGGGAGCACCCAAACAAGCCATGTTGGTACTGTATGCGCACGCACACACACTCACATACTGCCTTCCTACCTACTTCTCCTAAGTAATTCTGTCGTATCTGCTGTGGAAGCAGTTCAAAGAAGGCATCCTGAATCCCTTATCCTGAAGGCAGAGTTAGAACAAGTTAAAAGGAAAAACTGAATAGCTGTGTTTGAGTGAGCAGGAGGCATGCTGCAAAAGTGGGGAAGAGTTAGGAATGTGTCCAACAGTCTGTCTGTCCCAGTCTCCAGCAGTGGCAACTGCAGGTGCTTTTTACGGAGAGCCTATGAGCCTGGCTGCTTTTTATAGTCCATTCCCTTTGTACTCTGCCAGTATCCAGCTGTTAGATAGGAATTGTAGAGAGTTGGTAAATCTTTGTCAGGTTCTTCTCCACCGTTAGTTTTCTCCTCCCCAGACCAAACAGTCATAGCCTTGTTAGCCTCCCCTTATGAGGCAGCTGCTCCATCCCCTTTACCACTTTAGCTGCCATTCTCAAAACCTTTTTTAACTTTACTACGTTCTTCTTGAGATGCCAAGAGGCCAGAGCTGCGCACAGTACCACCAAGGTCTTACAGAGCAGGAAACGGTGTCCTCTGCCTTGTTCTCAATACCTTCCTTGCTGGATGAGGTACTACATTCTCTTGGCTTTTTTGGCTGCCATTGCATATTGAGCTAATGATATCAGAGATCTGTCAACCATATCTCTGAAAACTCTTTGCTGAGTTGTAACTGCCAGCTCTGAGTGCAGCATCATATAAATACTGTTTGGATTACTTTTCCCTCAATGTGTTACTACTTTAACAACTTATTTAGCTATGCCAAAGTTTACCTGCCATTTTTTTGCCTGCTCGCTCAGTCTTGTGAGGTCCTTCTGGAGTTCCTTGCCATCAAAATAGCATTGGACTGCCCCAAAGACCTTAATATAATTTCCAAACTTGAAGATTTCTCTGATAGCTTCCATGTCTGGGTCGCTGAGAAAGATAACTGACTAAAACCAGTCCCAGCACTGATACCTGGGGAATCTCCTGCTGACTCTCCTCTGTCTGGAAAATTGATGATCATCCCTTCCTTTTGCTTCCTATCTGTAACCAGCTTTCAGTCCATAAAAGAGCTTTCCCTCCAACAGCAACTTAATATTTTAACTTTGGAGTGGAGTCAGAGCCTTTTTGAAAATGTAGCTGTATTATATTCACTGGTTCCCTTTATTTTCGTATTTACTGGCACTGTCTTGAAACTCTGAGGTTAGTGATGCAGGATTTACTTTTACAGGAGTCATGCTTGTTCTTTTCTAAATTACCATGTTTACCCTTATCTGCAGTCATCTTATTCTTATACATTATACATAACTGCTGTCCCCACTGCATGGACAGCTATTGGTGAAGCAGTTCTCGACCAGCTGTAGTTTACAGTCCACCCTCATATGGCAAACCCAAATCAGTATGGATTTATGCTAAAATGCGGTAGCGGCTCAGGAGCAGCTTCCGAAACAACTCAGCTGCTCATCCAGTAGGAGAGAATTAGAGAGCTGGGGCAATAGATCACCACACGTGATGCACTTCAGCCAGCGCTGAAGTGTGCCGAATGCTCCACAGAAACAGCATAGCACCCTTCAGACTATGTTACTGAGTGAGAAAGATACTCAGCAACTTACATGATCAGTCCCACATCACATGAAAAGATGTACAGTTGACAGAATGATGCAGTGGTGGTACACGTGTTGGGGAGGTAGTGTATTGTAGTTCTACTTTTTGATGGTATTCAAGCTGATGTGATGATGCTGGCAGGTGTAGTTGTGGATATGATTTTCCCTTGCAGCACTAAACCCAGCTGTGACATACCTTTTTGATACCAGTCCTGCTGTGTTCGCTTGAAAAGCGTATCTGTTTTCCCCCTCTTTATTAAATATTGCCTTGTCCAGAAAGAACGAAACAGACACAGCTGGCTTGGTGTGACAGGTTAGCATGATGCACTAAGTGTCAGGAAGGATAGGTAAGGTCTTCTGGTGCCTTAGGGCTTGAGAATATTTTTGAGACTTTGTTTGACTTTTTATCCCATTTGCAAAAGCTCTGAGGGCTTCCAGCTGTAGGTTTCTGTTGTATAGTAAGTGGAAACATTAATGTAATGTCTTTAGACACCTTTTTGCAGAAGCTACACAGAAAACTGACACTGGTACATGAGGCTCTTTCTCAGCAAGCAACACAGAAAGCAGGACCATTTAGTGTGTTTAAGTCTGTGCCTGCAGATACCTTCCTGTTGTGGTTTTTTTCCCCCCCCCGTAGCATTCAAATCTAGTTACTTACCTTTTAAATAGTAAATTATCCTAATTTTGTCTGCTCAATTTTAGTATAATTTACAGGAATGCAACAGGAATGGTGTATGCCTAGTTAGTTCCTTCTTTGACAACTGGAAAACCAAGATTCTGGAAGGATGTTAGGAAGCAAAGAGCTATTTCTTTCTTAACACACCACATTTCTCTTTATCCAGTTCTTCATCTGAATTTTTCTCTTCCTTGAAATTAAACAGTGCATCATGGTCTTCATTAAAAGCTGGTGGTACTGATTTTTGACTTGTAAAGCTATATATGATTTAGGTCTGATAACCCAGCAAACTACTAGCAAAACCCAGCAGTTTAAGCTGGATGACTCGGTGGCAGGGTAAATTTTCTGGGGATGGGCTTTTCGCGGCATCAGGTTTTCCCCACTTGCTCACCATATTCTGCTTTGGATAGTGTTTCAGAGCTACTACGATTTTGTGTTCTTCTCCCCATCTCCAAGCTTTTAGGAAATGTCTTGAAAGGTGTAGTATACGTGCATGATTTTTTTATCATGGTTGCAAAAACATACAGGCAGCCTTTTGTAGTAACATGCATTGTATTTGATAGTGATTGAAATGCTTGCTGAAACACAGGTGTAGACTAGTGGTTTCTACAAATAGAAGTAATTAAAATGTTTATGCCTGTAAAATTTTATGCCTTAAAATCTTTATGCCTCCTACCTTGCTGACACGTAAGAGAACTCCTGGTGTCTCTGACTGTTCCCTCTGCCCGGATTTCTCATCGCCAGGCTTTCGTGGGTTATTCCTCCATTTGCCAGTTCCAGCAAGACAAAGTGGCGTTTTAATCTTGCTTGAAGCTCTTAGTGAGAATGTCTGACTTTTCACATCCCCTTGACAGCTATCTCACAGGACTTAAATCTAGAACCTACTGATTACTCGGTTTTGGAGTTTAGTTACTCTTCATTTACAGGAGGTTGATAATGATATTAGCTTTCTGTTGGCGTAACTCAATGGGAGAGAGAAATTGTTTATTACCAATAGCTGAAAATCTCTAAGAATATTGCCTCCACTGATCAAGTCATATATCACATCCTGCTGACAGGCTGTTTTCCAGGAAACGAGGAAGTCAGAGGGTTCAGATTTGTTTAGTCAGTCTCTGAGTTCAAACCACATGCATCAATGCAAGAAGTCTTAACTGAACTCACCACTGTAATGACGGATTTCTGCATCATGTCATTCCTAGAAAGTAACTTTCAAAGGCAGCACATCTGGAGAATTTCCAGAAAAGGTTCAAAAGAAAATAACGAACCACAACCTTTTTTTTTTCCTTTATGGTGCTAGTGGTAGCATTTCCCTCCAGTTTCCTGTGTTGAGTCTCTTTCTTTTGGGTGATTTTAAGCAATTCAGTATTTTAGTCTGTCATAAGAACTAAATTCTGCGCATGCTTTTCCTCCCAGCTGGGGAGTAGCGCGAGTTTGCTTTGCTGTTAGCACAAAAGGGTGAGGGCAAAGGATGATTTACATTAAGTATAAAATTCACGTCTCTCAAACAGGAAAAAGAAAATGGCAAGATTAAAAAAAGAGGGGAAAAAAGAAAAAGAGGCTTTTGGTTTGAGTGTATTGGAGCAGAGCTTTGCTAAGTCTGCACAGAGGGAAAGAATAGAGCCTTTGGTGGCTTGTCCTACTTTGTCTTACATTATTTAATTAACCAAAGGTACCACGTTTGGTTACAATGTTAAGAAATTCAATGACAGCCAGAAATTATTTTGAAATTTGAGCTCATCTGTCTCCTGTATTAGGTCTGACATTTAGGGCACAGCGTGAAATACATGGAAGTTCTAAAGGGAGCTGAGCTTCATTTTTCTCAAGCGTAACAGAAGCGCTTGAAAGATACAGCCAAGAGAGATGTACCTTCTGCACAGGAAAATGAAGAGCTCTGCCTTTTTTGGGGGTTTTGTCTCTTGGCACGGAGGGAGTTAAAGTGCTGGAGCAGAGTTGGAAAATTGGTATTGAAACATGTCCTCTTGGTGTCATTGTAAATCTGCTGAGCGATTGGCTCCCCTGTTCAGTGGCTCTGTGGGAGAAGGGAGGGATATGGTGCATTTCAGTACATGTGCATGCTTGTCTGTATGTTAAGCATTTTTCTGTCTTGTATTCATTCACAGCTGTGATTAGTGCTCATCCCATCCATTCACTCGATAACCCTCACCATCATTTCCACTCCGGCAGCCTCGCTTCTCCAACTCGCAGCTATCTCCATCACCAGGTCAACCCGTGGCCGATTGGCACATCCATGTCCCATTCAGACAGGGCCAATTCCACAGGTGAGATATAAACGATCAGGTAGATTTTGCTTGTAATGGAACAATGAGTGAAACGTCAAAATCAAAACCTGAAGCTTAACTTGGTCAATCGTCATTGCGGTGTTCCATGAGAGGGAGAGTGATGGGTTTGCGTACAGACAAAATCCTTGATAGGTTGAGTTTTCTGTAAACAGCTTCTTGTGTAGATCAGATATTGATCCTTGAGATACGTGATGATGTCCTTGGAAAAGGAGGCTTAATGTTTTACATACAACTTCTAATAGGAAGACTCCTTATTCTAAAGCTTTCAGCCCCGGAGTCTGAAACATCAGATTAAATCTAATTTGAGCTACTTAATATGATAACTTTTTTCCTAATTAGTTGTGTTTGAAACCGAGAGAGGACAAAAGTCCAGACTTTGCTACTGGGAGCTGAAATTAGTTAATCTTCCTGAAGCACAGAGAAAATTGAGGTGATTTCTGTGCAGCATTTTCAGGCTTGATGCACAATCATTTGCAATGGTTTCTGTAATGTCTCCAGTGCTCTGAAAAATTCTGAAGCAACAGTATTGCTAAATTGCATGTAGGTAACATCTTGAGATGAAGTGAATTCTGAGCTTCTCTAGTTTAAGGTCTACATTTTAATTAAGGTGCCACAGCCAACAGCGTTGTTTCCTGTTTCCTTATGAAAGCAATTCACGAGGCTGCAAATACACAGACAGACGATATGTTAGAGGCAGAGGTTTCCCTTACTCTGGTTACACTGCTGAAGTGACACATCTCACAATCCAGATTTTTTCCTGCATGTGGTCCGAGTAGGATCACGATGCCCTAAATTCAAGATACCATCTCATTGTTCTCTTAGATCAGGGTGGAGCCTGCTGCAGACAAACAAATGAAGCCTGTGATTTCATTGTAGCTTTCAGCAAGTGAAGGGATTTCAGGTCTATCTCAGAAAAAAATTTGGCTCTTCTGTATGCACTACAGTGATACATGCTTAATGTATACCTATTTAAGAATGCCAATACTGTGAAATACTCACAGGTAAAATGAGAATGAAGATTTGTGTTCCGTGCTGTTTATCTGAGGTCTTATTACATGTAGATGTTTCAGTGCAAAACTGTTCATTTGGTATTATGCCTGTGGAATCATTTAGTTCTCAAGCTTATTTTGTTATTAGACAGCCGTTGCTGTTCACCTTAAAACAGGACAGTTACACAGAATTGGTGTTGTTTGCTACACAGACAGTTAATCTGTGAATTCACTTCTTAGCTTGTAACAGCAATCTTGGAAAAGGTGCTTGCAAACACTGCTGTTTTGTTTCCATCTGACCACAAAGAACACTTCTGTTAAAGAAAATAAGCCACTTTTTTTTTTGCCTGTTGTAGAATCTGTTCGAAACACACCTAGCACGGACACCATGCCGGCTTCCTCGTCCCAGACATGTGCTGACCACCAGGATCCTGAAAGCACCACAGGGTCTTACCTGGCTAATGCACAAGAAGAGGATTCGGCTCAGAACCTCCCTACGGCACATGTCCGTCCTTCCCACCCGCTGAAGAGTTTTGCGGTGCCAGCAGTTCCACCAGCTGGTTCCACGTATGACCCTGCATTGCCAAGCACACCGTTATTGACTCAGCAAGGTGAGCGGGGGAGAACTGGCAAGGCACGCTTGCCAAAAAGAGAAAGAGGAGATTTTAAGAAGAAAATGAGACCCTCCTTAAGGGGCTGGGGGGTAGAGTTGGGCATCAAAGGAAATATATCAGAGGCTGGAGTGAATTTCGTTGGCATAATTTTCAAGGCCCTTTTCTTTTATGTACATAGATAAACTAGACAAAAATTCAAATTCAGCACTCCATAATTTGAAGTGTTCGTTTTCCTCTAACAGAATCCTTTTTATTCTACTTCCAAGAGCTTTCTGAATAGGCAAAAGAACAAATTACCTGAGGCATAACTATGTAACAAATTTATTTTAAGCTCCTAACCATCCAGTTCACTCGGTGAAGACTGCATCAATTGGGACTCTAGGAAGAACTCGACCTCCTATGCCAGTGGTAGTTCCCAGTGCCCCTGATGTGCAGGAGACCACCAGGATGCTTGAGGACTCGGAAAGCGTAGGTACTCTTACACTGCCAGTGGCTTTCTTTGGCAGTGCTTATCAAACTGTGCTGAATCTCTCTTTATATGATGCTTGTAAACTTTGGTAATGTCTGCACTGAGTCTTTCAAAGGCAGAGAATAATGAGGCTTCTGACTTCCACCAAGTGCCATTGCCTGCTAACCCATATAAAAAAACCTAGTGCAAATACCTTCTACACAAGGCAGTAAATTCAGAGAATAAGCGCTTAAATTGCAAGTACTAGTAGTGCTTTCTGAATCTGAAAATTACTTAAGGGCATACCTTCATTCCTAGTTACACAACACTAAACAAATGCAGCACTTCCATCTATTCCAGTCCACGAGGCCCACTCAGTCAAAAACTTGAAAAACCTTCGGCAACATTTTGGCTGAACTGAGGCTATTAGCTGAATGTAAAGTAATGTTCTCTGAGATATCCTTTCTTGACTCATGCTCAATGCTTCTGGTTTCTGCTAGCCTCTCACAACGACAAGGAGAGGAGAGTAAAGACAGACACCATCTATAGCACTAGTCTTTTCATTCCTTACAGTACGTAGCGCCTAATGGAGCTCTGGTTTATGACTTGGGCTTCCGTACTGGAGCTGTAGAAGTGCCCCGCACATCTGTTTTTTGCCTGCTTATCTTGATGTAAAGAGCATCTTTGTTCACAGAGCTGAAGGCCTCCAACAGTGCCATTTGCTCTTCTGTACAGCTTAAGACGTTGTGTTCATGCTCGCTTTGAGATGTCATTTATTTCTGTCTGTTTTGCAAGTGTACTGTGCCTGGATCCTATTAAAGTCATGCAGCTGCAGCTTCCTGTGCTGCTGCAGAGCACCCAAAGTGTCATCACAGATGGAAAATTTAGCATTAATACCAAAATGTTTAAAGCCATTATCCCAAATATGGTTTTAGGTACTCATAGGAAAGGGTTCTGACTTTCTGTGAAAAGTGCAACTGTTGGGCTTCTTTGGAAACAGCTTTTAAGAACTGAGGATGTTTTGAGTGTCAGGCACTGGAAAAGCTGTTTTCCTTTCAAATTGCAAGCCAAGAAGTTATTGTATTAGCTATTGTATTACTGCTACAGGAAATACTGGGTTTGAAATATTTTTTCTTTTTTTTTCTTGTTTCCTTATTGTCCTTTCCTTTTGTCACCCTCTTGATTCTACTTCTGTGTGTGCTGGCCTAGAAACTGTATGAATGCTTGATTTGGTGCACTTTTGCCCTTCTGTCTAGTTGTCACTCCTACTTTATTCTTTTTTTTGGTTGGTACCAAAAATATACTCAGTTTATTCATCAACAAATTTGTAATATTTAAATATAGCCATTAATAAATTTCTTCATTAATAAATTAGTACAATATAAAGTCACCACAGCACACTAAACACTAGTTAAAGTATGAGTTTTAAAAATTAGGATTAGATAGCGATTTGAATTGATTCTGCTTTTTTTATGAGAGCCTGTAGCGATGAGTCTGAGTACTTCCAGCTCACTGCTACTTATTGCCAATAGTCGGCAGATAATGTGTTAGACACAGGACAGGGACGACTTTTCTGGTACAGTCCAGATTGCTTGGTAAACTGGAAAGTGCCTGCTGCATTCGTTTCTATTTAAATGAAAGAAAATGTTTGTATCTAGAAGCAAAGGAAGTGAGAGCACAGTCAGGGTTGAGGGCTTCTCTCTGGGAAGGACTCCAGCAATCAATCAGCTGAGCAGTAGCTTTAATATTAGACTCTAGCCAGAAGGTCTGATAATGGACCTTAAATATATAGAGCAGAAACCATCACGCAGGAGTTTTGTTGCTTCTGACTTGGCATTAGCGGAGCTGGGATTGGAATACCACGTGCAGCCTGGCTCACCTTCTGTGAAAACGGTGTGGAGAGAGTGAAGAGGGTTTGGAGAAATGCTCCAAGAACATAAGGGGTTGAAAACTACACAGTACTGGGAGAGACTTGGTCAGCTTAGAAAAGGTTTTGAGATGAACTAGTTCATGGTATCTATCTGCATACATGAACAGTTATCATAATTCTGTTATCAATGCAATATAGATGAAGCTCGACAATTGAGGCTAAAAATGGAGTATGATTTTTAGCAAGCATAATGATTCTCAAAACAGTTTTATTGAAGTGATTCCTTCAACCTTTTTTTTCCAATTAGGCTGGGGAGATTTTTCTAAAATACCTACTTTGGTTCAAAGCAAGCTGTTATCTTGAAGCTGGAATTGATACAAGGAAAACAGATAAGATGATCAGAGTATTAAAAATCAGTGAAACTATGAATCACTATTGCAAAAAGGTCTGCACTTAAAATAGTTGTTTCAAGTTATTAATTCCTGTAACTGTCGATAAATCTGCTTCTGCTTCTTCATGTGTCAGGGTCACAATCTACACCAGAATCACTGACTATTTATCCTTATTTCTTATTCTGTCCCTCTTTAAACAAAGCAAGTCACCTTGTCAATAACTTTTTACGTCTCCCATAGAATTATGAACCGGATGAGCTGACCAAAGAGATGGCCCACCTGGAAGGACTTATGAAGGACCTTAATGCCATCACTACAGCATGACCACCGTCACCAAGACATGACTCCAGTTTCACAAGTCTTGGGACTCAGCCTTGGAACACAAGGAATTGTACAGAGGGGGGAAGGAAGAAAGAAAAAAAAAAAAAAAAAAAAAGAGAAAAAACAGAAAGAGGGACGGCACATGAGAGCATACACAGAAAGCAAACGAACCAACCAGTGCATTTGTGCTACAGCTGGTCAAAAAGAGATGACCTTTCTTGTCATCGTCCTGCAATGAAGTCATTGCCAAGTTGAATTCCATTTACCTGCTGAGACCATGCAGGATGGGACGCATCAGGCTGAAATCTAGCATCCAGACAAAAGGAAAAAAGTGGACTTCACGGTTTTTTTTCTGGTCAGGTTTTGTCTCAGTGGTGTGATTGCCCTGCCTTTTCAGTGTTGGACATTCGCATTTATGTACAATTTTATTTGTGTTTTTATTTTATCTTTTTTTATATGGGCAACTAGTACGTTATTTTTTTAAAAAAAGAAAAAAAAATTGTAAAAAAAAAAAAAAAAAAAGAAGGAGAAACTGTTGTTTTCCACAGCCTAGACTGACGTTTGACTGCTTGTTCTATTGTGTATGAAAATTCATTGCCAGCGTGGGTTGTTCTGTTTTGTTTTTTATTCTGCGTATAATTACGTCCCCTTCTGGCAGTTAATCCATGGCCTTTTGGGATGCTGCACTGCTATTTGTAAGCTTTTTTTATTATTTTTATATTATAATTATTAAAAGCCTGACTTTCTCCTCTCATCACTGTGAGATTACCAGTCTGTTTGAATTGAAATGTAATTTGAAAGGCTTGTTTGTCGCTTTTTGTGCAGTTTCAATATTTTGAGTGGGGAAAAGTAGATGGGGAAGGGGAGGGGATCCAGTGGGAGGCTTCATTATTGTTGTTTTCCTGTCTTTCTACATTGACTCAAAAGACTGAAGAAAACGAAAGCATCTTCTGTAATGTCCTTCCCTGTAACTTTGGCATACTGTGTCTCTGGTTACTGAATTGCGGTGAGAGTCTCATTTAGAAACATTAAAAAAAAAAAAATTCCTCCTGTAAAGTAGGGTTCCTTACGTGTAGATGACACTACAGCTTATTTTGGCAACAGTGCTCTATTTTGTTGTTGTTAGTTTAAAGATCACATCATGAAACTTTAAAGTGCAGATTGAGCGCTCATTCAGCATGGAGAACTTAGCCCAGGCAGCAGGGCACGACACTTCTCTGCTGGCAGCGCTCAGGTTTGAGCTACCTGGACCTCCCAGAAGCAGAGAACTGTGGACCTTTTCTCATCAGCAACATACCGTATCGTACTTTTGAGAACACCACACGTCCACGGGGTCCTTCAGCAGCAAGTCCAACCCCAGTGCAATTTCTCTATCCTAGGCCATTTAAACAAGAATCCTTCTCTTAAGGATTCTTCAGAGACGTAAGCAAGGCAAAAATGTATTTTTTTACACTTTTGAAACCATTTGAAAAGAAAAACAGTATTAGCGACTCAGGTGCTGTTCACGTATCTGTCTAGAAAGGAAGGAAAGTTAAAAGGGAACTCCTATACGAGGGGAAGGAAAAGGTTTTTTGTTTTCTCCTTGTATGATTGCCTGGCTCTGCCATACTCTGTGAGGAGGAATGGCATAAAAGGAGGGACTGTATTTTAGTAAAAAAAGAAAAAAAACAATACCCAGCTGCCTAACGAACTCATGTGCAATTTCACTTTTAAGATGAAAGGAAACTCAAAACTTACTGATGATTCAGATGGAGAGTCTCTTCCTCCTGAGCGATCAGATTTGTGATCTCAGAAGCTCAGCGGTAACGATGGAGGACGCGCAGGTAACAGGCGCTGCTGTAGTCCACAGTGCCTCTCCTAGATGGCTGCACCTGTTGGAACATTAACACGAAATACTGTAATCTGCTTGAATTTAAATTTAAAAAAAACAAGAATTTTGCTTCGTTTATTTTCTTTTATCCATTTGACTAAAGCTAAAGCTCTGGGCCCATTTTCATAGTCCTGTCACTAAGAGAAGGGAGAGCCAATGAATCATCCTGGAGAGCAGCGGGGATTTGGGTTACAGTTTTACTTACTTTCTTTTCCTGGACTCTTTTGTGTTGTCATTTCTAGGACGTTTGCTGGGTTTATTTATTATTTTGGGGGGGGG
>NW_009221886.1:43651-53151 GCF_000690835.1 Fulmarus glacialis
GGTGAGGGGGGAATAAAATGAATTGGAGCACCGTGGGCCACCTGGATAATTGATGTTTGGACTTTTAATCAATACAATTCAGGGCAAAATAAGCTACAGAATATGTATTTAAATAATAAAATACGCACCCTGTCCTGAAAGGAGGGGGGTGTATGTTTTCCTTTGCCTATTTTTTACCTATACCCAAAGAAATATCATCATACGTACACAGTATTCTTAGCTGGTGGGTCTTTGTGAATATTACTTATGTATAACACCATGAATATTAATATTGTCATTGAATTTGGGGAGGGGGAATATTTTTAATGATAAAACAACTGTTCAAAGTTGGTTTTTTAAGGTTAAACTAAAAAAAAAAAAACATTTATTCAATTCAGTGTACAATCTGTATTGCACTTTTTCACATTTTAATGCTACGTTTTCTTACATATCCTGTGATTTTAAATTTGGAACATTGTGTATCCTTGTAGTGTCATTGTCAAGCTGTTAAGTGACAGCTTCCCTCAGAGACATTTGGGGAAAAAACCAAACCTGTATATTGTTTTATGATTCTCATGTAGAATAATTTTGAGGACTGCTGTAGACGTCTACCTTTCTGTACAATTTTTTTGCTTTTCTGTAGTATTTGCTGTATACTCTATGGCTTTTTTTAATAACTTCATGTTTATTATTTTGTATTGGACATCCAATACACTTTTTTTAATCCAATCAAATTCTGGTCTGCTTGGAGAGTTTGTTCTCTTTTTAATTATTCCTATACCTTTTTTTTCCTTAGCCAGTATGGTGACCAGGTTTGGAATTTTACTCGCACATTTTTTGTTGTGGTTTGGTAGGTTGTGTCCTCCAGGGAAAGAAGAAGAACTGTTATTCCGCCCCGTCTTTGTGCAGATACTGAATATGTAGTGTCTGACTACCTCCCTTCCATTTCAAAGCTCCATAGCAAAAGTATCACCTTCTAACACGCAAGCATCAGAAGGAAGGGTTTCAAATCAGTGAAAGTACATTTAATAGCCTTAATAAACCAGCAAATCACATAAAAATACTGTAATTCTTTGAATATAGCACTTTGTGTCTATAGCTTTTACAGTGCAGTAATTGATAACCTTATTGTTACCCTCATGCTAACTCCAGCCTCTTTCTTTCAATACTAGAGACTCACGCTGATCATCAGCCTCTTCTCTGCAAGCCAGCCACTTTCCCCAGTTCCTCGTGTCCCATGTCCTTGGGAGCATCAGGCCATTCCTCAGCCTGACCTCTGCAAACAGGAACACAAGCTACTGCATTGTTTTGCACCCCCTGCTCCCCCCCTCCCTATTTTGCTAGTCAGATCCTTCTGTTCACTCGTTAAACTGTGCGACCACAGTGAGGTCTTAGGTGGGAACTGGATCCCAAAGTTCTCCTGAAGGGATGCCATGACCCTGCAGCTAGTCAGGGACTTCTCAGCCATGTTAGAATTGGTGGGGTGTGTGCATGTGTACAGGAAAGGAGAAATGGGGAAGAACAGCATTAATCATTAAGTTGGGCGTGTCACAAGGCACATCTGAGATGCAGACAGGCAGAGGGGATACAGCAAAAAATACCTTGCCCTCTACTTATTAGCCTTTAGCTTTAAAAGCAAAAGGATATTTCTTGCTAGGTTAGTCGGTGCAGATAGTTTGCTGTGCTATTTGCTTTGCAGATGAAGCCAGATGGAAAAGTTTAAGATAAACAGTTTTTACCAAGTAGCCCATTTTAAGAGAGATAGAAGTAATACGGGGGACCTGTGCCCCTCTGCGCTGCCGGGCAGTGCAGGCCAGGCACACTAGAGGGCAGCCATGACTTGCTGGTAAACAAAGCTGCGAAGCAAACCCACAGCCTACACCATTTTTGCATCCACCTGGAAGAGAATAAATTGTCTCTCTTCAGCCTAGGTTAAGGAGACTAGCTTTAGTGATGCTTTCTTGTTAGCAGCAGTTCAGTAAAGAAAAGCTGCAAACTATAGTTTTTTCATGCCTAGCTGTGGCTTTCGTTGATAGCACTTCGGCTTCCAACAGAGAAGCAAGGGGTTGCCTCAAACACCTTTGATAAATCGGTGCAACACTTTCAGGCTTTTTCCCATTAAGAACAGCCGCCTGTCTTAAGATGAATTGAGTCTGGATTTAAACTAACTCACTGTTCATCTCAAATAAAAGCATTCCTGTAGGGGCTCGACATGATTTAACTAAACTGCCTTTTGCCAAAAATGTTAAACCATTACAACTTTTCTGTGGGGCCAGGTCTCCCTAACCCAGCACAGGCTTCAGCCAGGTTACGTCTCCCCTTAACTACACGGGGGTGTGAACACACGCAGCCTGTGTAACTCTTAAAAGCCAAATGCTGAGCCGCAGTGTGACCCTCTGAAGCCTTCCATAAGCAGACACAGCAAAATTCCTGCCTCCAAAAAAGCTTGCCAGCTCTCCAGTGTGATGGACACCCTGGAAGTCAAGGGGACAATCATCCTAGCAAGCAAACGTGCAGGGCTGACAGGGGCAGAGGCAGCAGGCAGGACCAGTGGGTTTGGAAAAGGAAAGCCAACCCTTGGCAGGCACAATGTGGAAAAGCAGCAATGAGAATATGAGCGTAAGAGTGAAAGGGTGGCAAACACCCACAGATCAAGGCTGAACACCTGCCTTTTGAAAAGGCAGGAAAAGCCTGAATGTGATAGAGTGTCAGGGAGACAAATTAAAATGCAATGAGGGGGAGCAAAGAAGGATTCAGCCTATTCTGAGTGCTGCTGGGCCACCTTGCTGTGGGGGGAAGTGTTCTCCACCAGCTGAGAGAGGCTCTCTGATCAGGACTCCCTACATGCACTGGTGCCTGACTCAGTTCCCCTCCACAGGCAGGGCTGGTAGCAGCTGCACTAGGACAGTAACCTATTCCCTGTCCTTTGGTAAATGAGAATCAACCCAGTTACTTTCCAATTTCAGCTTCTGTTTCCCCACCTTCTTCCAGCACACACTGCCTTTCCTCCAGACCTTCCTCTCTGTACGGACAATGGCCAAGACAGCTGGCTCCCACAGGGCTGCGATTCAGAGCAAATGCTCATTTTCCGTTGTAATTTCTTAGGAGGAAATTCTCTGTTCCCCAGCCCGGCTGTCTCAGGACATCCCACCCTCAGTCACCTGCCAAGTGGCCACTGGCTAAGGGGATGCTGCAGGGTGCTCTGCCCACAAGGGTTGGTCTTGGTGGCAGTTTAATCACAGCCCTTTTGTTCAACACACAAATGCACCAGTAACACCACTGCCAGCGTTGGAAACATGATGTAGTGCTGCTGCTCTAGCATCTGCAAACCCTCACCACCTGAACCAGACACAGGACAGCCCTGGTTACAATATTCTGCAGCAACCCCACCACTGCAAAGGCCGGGAGAATTAAATGAGACATGCTGGAGATGTAGCAATAAAATCATGACACATTAACTTAATCCAAATCAGTAGTACTCACCCTTAGCGCACTCACTCCAGGCAAGGGAAGAGCACTCACTGGACTGCCGCAGGCTCCTCTACCTGGAGGTTTTGCTGTGTCCCTTTTTCCCTTCTTTCATTTTGGGCTGGCTGTCAGTGCCTCCACCTCCTATAATTTCATCATTCTGTAAAGAGGGCGTGAGGTCTTCTGTCCTGGGCTGCAAACCTGAGGGGAAAAGAAAGAGCAACCCCATTTGTAATCTCAGTCACTGTCCCTGGCTGGCAGGGCTGCTGCAGACAGAGCTGGGACATTCAGATATGTGTGTTGGAAAGCCCTGACCCGACTTCAGGCCCCACCTTAAGACCCTTTCACTGAGTTGCTGGAGCTCAGTCTCCCAAGGGCACTGCTAAAGCAGACACCCGGGTCCCGTCCTGCAGCAGGGCAGGAGGACCAGAGTGGGGGCATCCAGCTTTGGGGCCGCAGCACCATCCGGGGGGGTTGCAGGATACAGAGGTTTGTCCTTGGGCTCAGTACAGCCCAGCTGTGATCAGACACACGCTCTGTGCCCTGGCCAGGGAGAGCCCAGGGAGGGGTTTCCCCAGGGGAATGGGGAAACTGGGGATGGCTGCGTGCCTGACAGCCCCATCCCGCCCAGCGTCCTCCCTGATCCCAGCATCCCTGTACGTGAGGAAAACACCAGACCCCATTTCTCCTCCGTGGGCACTGTCACCATGGTAACAGCATCCACTTATCTAGCCAAGCTCCGCGCTGATGATGGCGAGGCCAGGGCGGCTTCCCTCCCACACAGGGGTTTCCTCGCAGCTGCTGTGCTGTTTTATGAGGCACAGCCCCGGTTCCGCACTGCTCCTATCGATCTCCTCACTGTCTGCGGTGAGGATTTGGAGCCTCGTGACAAAAAAACCCTGTCACTGGAGAAGGACACTGAGGTATTGGCAGTGAGCAGCTGCCAGGGAAACCTTCCCTGGGGGCCCTACATCACTCCCTGGTGCCAACCGTAAACCTTCTACCAGCACCCCTCAACCTCGAGGGCTGTCCCTGTGTTATCCTGTGTGGGGTGTCACTGCTGTGCCCCAGGAAGAGCCACCTCCACAACGCTCTGGGCTCTGCTAAGCCCAGGGAGCAGGATCCCTCCAGCAGCTGGACCATATCTTGCCCTCCCCAGACAGGGCCCTCTCCCTTTCATCTCCCTCTGCCTGACAGCTCTTGCTCCTCTGGAGCAAACCACAGGTTACGGTATTTCTCCAACCTCTTCTGAAGAGGCGGGTAAGCCCTCACAACATCCACATGCCCCGGAGACCAGGCTAGAGGCACAGCTGCACGAGGAGGTGCTTCACAGGGGCTCCCTTGGCTGCATTTCCTCCCTGACCCCTACAGCATTTGCTGTCCTCCCTTGCCCAGCCCTGGGTGCCAGCACAGATAACCAGGGTGGTTCTTCCCAGCCCAACCTGCCTGGGCTCCCCAAGCAGTTAATACCTGGCCCGCAGCATTTCACCTAGTCCCTAGTGCTGCCTTTTCAGTGAGCTCCAGCAGCCAAATGCTGTGATGGGCTCAGTAACACACGGGGTTACTGAGGCGAGGCCACCTCAGCCCCATGTGGGATTGCTATCAGCAGTGGTTGGAAAGGGAAAAAACACGCTGCTGCAGCCGGTGCTGCTGGAGTGGGGCTGGGTGTGCAGGGGAGGTAGTGAAGCCAAAAGGTCAAGGCACCCCCAGACACGGGGCTGGGGGGGGAACTGCTGCCCAGTCCTAGCCCCAAACCTCTTAGTGTTGAAGGGACCCAAGGGACAGGGCACACAGCCCAGTTACCAACACACTGCAGCACATGGCACCTTCCAGACCCTTTCACTCCAACCGTATCCCCAGGGCCACCTCTAAGTGGAGGGCAGTCACGGCTGGGAGGACAGAGTCCCCAGCGCGGACTGGGAGCAGGGCTGAGCTGAGCCAGGGCTCAGCTTTCCCCCACAGTTGCTCCCAGCAGTCAGGAATTAGGAGGGCCACTAGCACCTCCAAAAGATGGGCTTTCAGATGGGAAGCCACCCCAAAATCCCCACCACCCCTCTTACCTAGCCAGACCTGGAGAAGCCTGCTGCTTGCAGAGAGGAGCCAGGGGCTGCGAGGGGCTGCGCTAGCTCCCACAGGGGTTTCCCATCTCCATCCCCAGGGTGAGGGCCCCTTCCCAGCTGCAGAGCATTAGCCTGAGTGCCCAACCCAACGCTGCTCATGGCTCTGGGTTGGTTCTGGCCACCTGGCTGGGCTTTGTTTTGCAGGCCAGCCTGGCTTGTTTGCAGGCAGGCCTGGAAATGGGGGGCTGGGCAGCAGTGGAGTTTTAATGGGATGAGGGCTGCAGTGGGGGCAGCCCTTTCCAACCAGGGTTGCTTTAGGCACTGTGTGAGACATGCTAGAAGACATTGAGGTCTAGTAAAACCCAGCGAGCAAATAATAGCATCACGACAAACTAGAGATGGATGCTGAGTCCCCAGTGCTTGTGACTCATGGGCTCTCAGAGGATATTCCTGAGTCCCCCAAGGCTGATGTCTGCCTGTTTTCACACTACTTAAACCAAATTCATACTACTTGAACCAAACCCTATGACTTTGGAGACCGTTTTGCTAGAGGCAGGGAGGGAAAAAATGTGTGTTGCGTCCACGGACAAGTGCCTCCAGGTCTCCCTGTTCATCTCTGGGGAATCTGCAGCTCCTATAGGTACCATGGCTGTATGGTGTAACACTCAAGCCTTCATGGTAGAGCTGATGAAAAGCTACATGTTAAGCATCTTTCTAGAGCTAAGTATGTATGTCCTCAGTTGCCACAGCCTTTCCAGGAGCACAAGGCTTACAGTGACATGAAATACCAAGTTGTCCTGGCACTAAATCTTTGCCACAAGCTGTAGCTGCAAGAGGAGCCTGAGGTACCAGAGAAAAGGTTAATAATCCATCAGGGACACTGTTCCTGCCTGGCAGTGCAGCCATGAGCTACAGATGTGGTTCAGGCCAGCAATGTCCTTCCCCTAAGATGGGGCCTGCTCCCTCCCCGGGCTGGCCAGGGGTCCTGTGTTCCTGGCAATACATTCAGGTTGCTCCTGGAGAGGGAAGCAGAAACGCTTAGAAAGGAGCAGCACTGAAGCCCTGTCCTCCATCTTTCCTCCCCCGCTAAGAGCAAGAAGTCACTCCCAAGTCTGCTAGGCCCTTCTGACTCTGGCGGGTTTGCTCCAGCAGTGCCAAGACGTGCTGTACATCCCCCATGCTGGGTGGTAGGGGTGAGATCCCTTCTCCCAGGTGGCTGTTTCCAGAATGGTGAGGCAGATGGGCCAACTGGAGCATCAGCAATAGCAAAGAGCAGCTCCCATCTCCAGCTCCCCTGGTCTCTGGTGAGCCACCCCAGGGGCTGTGCTGGCCCACACAGTGCGGCAGAGCAGCATGTCAGCACGGAGCCTCAGCAGAGAGGAGCTGACAGTGATGGGCATGCACAAGGCCGGAGCTGACAGCATCCTTTGGCCGCAGCAGGAGGCCAGTGCAGGTGGACGGGGCACCTGAGAGCCAGCACCATGTCTGGGAAGGGCAGCTGGTCATGGCCTCCCATAAGTCACCCCCACCGGCCCTGCACGCTATCTCACGACAGAGCTGGAGGGGGAGAGCACGCGTGTTCCTCCAGAAAGGCTGCTGTGAGCCACGTGTGGGCGAGCCCCAGCCATTCCCGTGACAGCTGAAGAAAGCGGGTGCATAAAAAATAAAAGGGAAGAGGGGAAAAATGACCCTGAAGAGCCATCCAATTTGCCGCACAGTCAGGGAGAGCAGCTTCCCAGAGAGGGGAAGGCGTTTAGACTTGTGGCACTAAGATGTGTTAACACCTTCCTGCCTAGCACTGCAGGACAGCTTCAGGCAGCTCCCCTTCCCTTCCCGGCGGGCAGGGCAGGGCACACACAGTGTGGCTGTCTTGGTGGGGGGATTTCTGGAGGAGATGGCCGGCCCTGCACACGGGGCAGGAGAGCTGGGTCCTGCAGTGCCCATGCCAACAAGAGGTCAGTGGAAGTCCTACACAGGGCCTGGCATTTGCTGGGCTGAAGCTCCCTTTTTAACCTATGAAGCTGTTGTTTCTCCTCTGTTAAAACAAAAGAGCATCTACCTCTTCTGAGAGACTTCAGTCAACGTCGTTTCTAATCAAGTGCCAGCTAAAAGGTGGACTTGAGCAGAACAGTCAGTCACTGCTGGTGATTAGGGTCAGCTGGTAGCTGGAGGCTGAAAGGCAGCTAGTTTGCAATGGCTTCTTCAAAGAAAATCAATCTACTTTCCTGCAACTGTAAGTGGCAGAACCAAGTTAGGATTTTCTTCCCTTAATTTGCCAATAGTAGATGGCACTATATTCAGCTCCATTAAAATCAGAGCCTAAAGTCAAAGTTGGGCTTAGGCACAGGCTCAGTGTGCTGGAGTTAGTGAGACAAAATGTCTGAGGCCTCTACAACCAACTTAAGTGACAAAACCAATATGCATATACTCATGTGTGAAAATTCACCCCCTTTTTACCAACAGGGAGAAAGCAGACAGCGAGGGGATTTGTTTGAAGACACCTTGCCAACCCAGACAGCAGTCCCCTGGGATTGCTGGGAGCAGAGACAGGCAGGGACAGGGACAGTGCCTGGCAGGGACAGGGCTGGGGACATTGGAAAGGCCCCAGCACTGCGCTGGCTCTGATCACAGCACAGCCCCGGGCAGGCCAGACCCTCAGCTCCCCCACACAGCTTCACTGAGGTGCTGCTTCACCCTGGTGCCTTCCCCGGGGTCTGTATTCCTGTTCTGTACTCTTGTCCCAGCGAGGTACATAGCCTGCTGGCAGAGATGGGCTCGGCTGGAGAGATTTCTGTCTACCCCGTCACCTGAGGATACAAACATATTGTTTGTGCCCTCGTCTTCCTCCCCCCTCACCATGTCTCCAGTTCCACAGGGAGGTTTTGGGGCCCCTTCAGTCACTCATTTCTGCAAGCTTTTGCTTTTTTGCGGGGTAGATGCAGACCCAAGGAGCAGAAGTGGTCAAGTTCTCTGCACTGATGTGTGATGCGATGGGCAGTCTGGCCTGAGGTGGCTGCAGAGTAACTCACGTGGGTGACCCGCTCCAACTCTGGCAGCAGGATATCTGCAAGGGATTGGAAAAGTCCTCTGCCGTCCTACAGCGGCGTAAGCAGTGAGATGTCGCCTCTTTGCCTGGCCACTGTTTCCTCCTGTTCCTGTCTGCAAGTGGAGGAGCACCAGTGGCTGACCCCGCACAAGCAGTGCCAGGCCTTGAGCAACTCTCTGATTTGCCTTTTACGTGGTGCGGTTTGCACACAAACAGGAGCATTGCCTTGTGCACATTTTCCCTTCCCCATCTCAAGGTGGTCCTCTTCCACAAAATAACGGGGACGCAGAGTCTGGCTCATGTGGTTTGCAGCTCATGTCCCATTGCCACATCAGTCCCTTGGGCTGGCAGGTGCAAGCTTGACCACTCAGGCTAAGTGGAGTGAATGAGCGAAAGCTGTCATCACTGCCTGGTTTTCTTTATTTTAAATAAATGTACATTATAATGTATTCATTTCTTTAAAGTGGTAGTTCCTAACTTACTAGTGTCTCCCCTAGCAAGGAGGAGAAAGGTGCAAATCCTTTTTCTTTCTGGGCATTCACTGGAGTACCTTGTAGGGTACCTGTTGCCTCCTCTGAGCTCACCAGTCCTGTGCCCAATGCTACGAGATCCCTGAATTTGCAGAGGAGATAAAAAAAGGACTCAGCCAGGACATGCACAACCCTATCCCCAGTGCCAGTCTTCCCGGAGATGCATCAGAGATGTTGCAGGGTCTCTCTTACAGTGGTTGTACTGGAGGACAAGGCTGAGTGAAGAGATCTGCTGAGGGTCCTGCCCTGCTGGTGTTCGCACAGTGCTCCACCATTTTGTGCTCAATGAACCTTATCACCTTGCTGGTCCAAACAGCTCAGTGAGTTTGCAAAGAGGAAGCAAAACCTCATTTCCAAGAGCTGAGCCTCAGCCTTGCTTCTCACCGCAGCTCTGGCTTCACTTTCCTTCCTGTCTAA
>NW_009221887.1:0-1000 GCF_000690835.1 Fulmarus glacialis
GCACGAGGGGGTGACCACTTGCCAGCATCAGAGCTGGGGCTGACCCCCAAAGCATCGTGGTGGATGTTCAGGTTGAAGGAGCAGATGATAATCTCTGTTCCCCGTTCAGCCCCATTGGTCCATCACTCCTCTCCCCACCGAGGTCCGTCCTCTTCTCTCCCCACTGAGGTCCATCCTCTTCTCTCCCCACCGAGGTCCATCCCCTCATCTCCCCACCGAGGTCCATCCCCTTCTCTCCCCACCGAGGTCCATCCCCTTCTCTCCCCACCGAGGTCCATCCCCTTCTCTACCCACCGAGGTCCATCCCCTCATCTCCCCACCGAGGTCCATCACCTAATGGTCCATCACCTGAGGTCCATCACCTCCTCTGCCCAGACCAGCCTTGGGGGCACCGGGAGAGGCCATGGTTTAATGGTGCCACCAGCATGGCTTTTCCCCCTCCCGTGGGCAGCTCCAGGTCAGTGCTTCAGGCACTACCGAAGCTGCTGGCCTCTGCCCAAGCCGCCTCCATTTCCACCCTGTGCCAGTGCAGAGCGTCCCCAGGGCTGGCACCGTGTCCCCGGTGATACTTCAATACCCACCATCCTTGGGACGGGTTGGGGCCGAGGTGGTGGTTGTAGCGGTGGCTTCTTGGAAATGGTCTCCAGCATCGTCAGCGCCTGGTGCAGCGGGGAAGGGGTGGGAAAAGCAACTCTGGGGACCCCTGTGCCCGCCAGGGCTGGGTCAGAGCCCCCCAGCAGCGGCGTGGGGATGGATACAGGGACGTGTGGGGTGGGATGTACAGCCACTGCGCTTCCAGGAAAGTGCACAAGCGGAGACAGGAGGTGGTACCCACGCTCCGGCCATCACCCGTCACTGCAGCACCTGACCGCTGCTGCTGTCCCCCCACGGGCAGGAGGAACCCCAGGGTCTTGGGGCTCACATTCACCCATCACCCCATTTCGGGGTCCTCCTTTCCCGTGGCCAGCATGCATGTGGCTGAAATCCCGTTATCTCATGG
>NW_009221888.1:0-2728 GCF_000690835.1 Fulmarus glacialis
AGCCCGCCGCTGACCTCGGCCCCTCGCATGGCTGCAGAGCCCGGTGGAGGGAGGCTTTGGCTCTGGATGGAAATGATGGACTTTGTATTCAGCTCCGCGTGTGGCATAGGGCATCCCTGCTCCCTGGTCCTGCTGCCAGGGCTGGGGGGTTATAGAGCCCTGGGTGCTGGGGTCCTGTCTGGGCATTGCAACCTGCTCTGGGGTGGCACCCTCCTGCCTCTCCCCTGCCCTGGCTCCAGCAGCTTGCCCTTCCCTTGACTGCCTCCCCCTCCTGTAGTTTGTTTCCTCTTTAATTCCACGTCTGTATTCAGTGCAGGCAGCGGATCTCCAGCGTGGGAGCTCTCCCTGGGCCGTGTGTTTGCGTGGGTATCCTCTGTCCCCAGGGCATGCCATGGGCAGATCGGCCTCCTGGTGAAGAGCAAACACTGCCGTGCTCTGCGCTGCAGAGGGGGGGAGGCTCTCTCCTGCCCTTGGGGTGCTGCACAGGGACCCCCAGCTCTGCAGGCTGTGGGTCCCAGGGGTGGCAGTCCCTGTCTCTCCCCGCAGTGCTCACAGCCCATAATGCAGAAACACACTGCAAAGCTGAGACTGCGAGGCACAAGTCTCTGCAGTTCCAGGCTCAATATATTTTAAAGCAGAATAATCATAGCAGGGGCAACTGGAGAGCGCGTGGCAGGGGAGAACTGGGGAGGTGTAGCTGGCAGGCTGGGAGCAGAGCCCTGCCACGTGTGGGTCTGGCAGTGGGGCACACCTTGCCCATGTGCTGAGCAGAGCCTGGGCAGGGCAGGAGCCATGGGGTGGGTGCAGGCACCCCATGGGCCACCCCCTCCCCTTTTTTCCACCATCAGGGCGAGCAAGCCGGGATAGCATCTCCCCTCTGGCTGGGGTGCCTGTCCCTGCGCTCACCCAGGGCTTTTGCACAAGGGAGCGATGCCAGGAGAAGCAGCTGGTCCCTTGCAAGTATCTCTTGGCAGGTGAAACTTGAAATGTGGCTTATTCTCCGGGCAGATCTTTCAGAGATGGCACAGGGCAGAGGAAGGTGTGAGGTGTTGAGCACTGCACCAGTTGTGATGCATGTGGGTGACCTGCAGCTGGATGTTTGGAGGGGTCCTGCTTTTCTGGGGGATGGTTGTTCACTTTCTTATTACCCCTGCCCTCTCTAAGCCGCTCTGTGTGTTTGGGATGACCCTACCAGGTGTTTGCTATATTTCCATAGTGGGGTGATGTACATCCAGCCAGGCGGCTGCTGGCGTCACTGGGCTGCTTATTGCATTGCTGATGGCTCTGGGGCTTCTGTCCCAAGGGGGTCATCCAGTGTGGGGACAGGGAGGTGGGGAGAGCTGGACAGCCCCTGCCCATTGCTGCTTTATGAAAGATGCAAGCTTACACACTCCTGGTCAGCCAGGCTTGTTGCCCAGCACTGCTGGCCGATGAGGATGAGGGTCCTCTCTGGAGCCAGCGGCCAACCCTGCCATTCCCAGCAGGGAGCACATAAATGCAGCGGCCACTGCTGTCCTTTGGGTCTTCCCTGCCCTTTTTGGGGAGCCACTGGGGAGTCCCAGTGCCTGGCCGCCTCCTGAGTGCTTCCCTGCTGACCTCCGCCTCTTCTCTCTGCAGGGAGCTCAACGGCAACAACATCACACGGATCAACAAGAATGACTTTGCTGGGCTGAAGCAGCTCCGTGTCCTGTGAGTTCCCGGCGAGGGGCCGGCTGCCCCAGCCTTGGTGGGCGCCGTGTTTGGCTTGTGACCCCTCCTGGGGCTGGTAGAGATGATGCTGAGCCCTTTGGTGGGCATCTGCTGGCGGGGATGGAGGGCGTCCGTGTTGGGCTGAGCATGGTGGGCTTCCAGCCAGGAGGGAGTGGGGAGAGAGAGGCTGGGTTGTGTTGAAGGGATGGTGGGAGCGAGGTGGCCCTGGGTCCGGAGGAGCATCGGGGACCCTGCTGGTGAGATTGGCAGCTGGGGACCACCTTTCTGGAAAGCCGACCCTTTCTCTCTGCAGGCAGCTGATGGAAAACCAGATCAGCATGGTGGAGCGTGGGGCGTTCGATGACATGAAGGAGCTGGAGCGGCTGTGAGTGCCCGGGCATGGAGGCGGGTCGGCAAGGGGCTGCTGGGTTTAGTCACAGAGAGCATCCTTTCCTTTTTCCCTTAAACCATAATATATCAGTGCCACCTGACTTCAAACAGCTTCTCTGCTGCGGTATTTTACAGGGTGGGAAGCAAACCTATTTCTGTTTCTATAGATCTTAAAGTCCTTTCTGACACTTTTGAGGTGAGGGGCAGGTTAAACACAAATCACTCTCACTGTTATCAGCTGTATCCTGTGTGTTAGTGAGGGAGCCGTAAGTTCCAGTCCAGTACTCAGTAAAATAGCTCAGCAGTTTAAAAATCCTGAGCTGCTCGAGTAAATATGAGGAGCTGAGCGAGCAGCAGGTTAACAGTGCAGTTAAGCAGCAATCAGCAGTTAACAGCTTGGAGTCCTGTCTGCGTGTAATTACAATATTGTGAGTAAGCCTATTAATGCCCCGTTGGTTGCCCCCCGACTGGGAGTGCCATGAGTGGGACGGGGGTGTCCTCGCCAGGTGGGATGCTCTGCTCTAATGGCCCCTCTGAATGAACCAAAGCACCCCAGCTGTGCCTGGAGCTGCCAGCTGGGTTGCAGGGGGGGTGATTGCTTTGCCCCCAAAACTTTGACCCTTTCCTCCTCCCCTCCAGACGGCTGAAC
>NW_009221888.1:2765-7424 GCF_000690835.1 Fulmarus glacialis
TCCCGGCGCCCCTGTCAGTAGCCCCCATGCCGGTGGGTCTCCCCGGCCCGGCCGGGTCGTGGCTGCACTGGCGGGGCTGCTCGGGGCTGCCGTGGGCTTTGGAGCGGCGCTGATGTCCCGGGAGGGTGCTGCTTCTGGGGGGTTGTGCTGGTGGTTACTGGTGTCTTGTCCCAGTGAGTGCCTAGCGCGTGGCAGGGGAATGCACCCTGTTTCTGAGTGACCCGAGCATGCAGCATGGCAGGGAATCAGCTTTGCCTTGCAGAAGACCTGAGACCTGTGCTCGGGGCTGCCGTGGGCTTTGGAGCGGCGCTGATGTCCCGGGAGGGTGCTGCTTCTGGGGGGTTGTGCTGGTGGTTACTGGTGTCTTGTCCCAGTGAGTGCCTAGCGCGTGGCAGGGGAATGCACCCTGTTTCTGAGTGACCCGAGCATGCAGCATGGCAGGGAATCAGCTTTGCCTTGCAGAAGACCTGAGACCTGTTAAAGACTGCATTAAACGTCCTTGCAGTGCATGGAGATGTGGAAGGAGGTGCTGGCAGTTTGGGCTGGCGTCATCGAGCTGGGCTGTGCCAGTTGCAGAGGTGCTGCGAGCCCTGCAGCCTCCTCTCTGTGTGCGGATCACAGGCTCTGGAGCGGGATGCCCTTACGCCCTAGACCGGGTTGTCATGAAGGGAGGGTGAAAGAAGATGTCCCCAAGGGGGTCGCATCCTGCCCAGAGACCTCCAGAGGGCACAGAGAGCCCCACAGCCCTGCTCAAGAGCTGCCTTTCTGCTGGTGCCTGGAGCAGCCTGGGGAAGGAGGGGGAAGCCCTGCCAGGGGCAGATCCAGCCCCTCGTGCCTGCTGCCCCCTCCCCGCACAGCCCTGCCTGCCCCCATCCCTGCCTGTCCCTCTGCACCTGCAGGAACACCCCCAGGGACTGTCTCTTGTCGTGCAAGCCCCAGCTCTGCAGACCCCTCTGTTCCTCCTCCCTCCGTGCAGCAGCAGGCTGCCTGGGGAGGGCTGCTGGGGTTTTGATAAATATTCTCTTTTCCATATGGGCTTTCCCTTGCCTAGGGCTGTTTTGCTTGGGCAACGGTGCCCTCCGCAGTGCCAGCATTGTTCAAACTGCAGGAAATCATCTTAACAAAGCATTTACCAGCTCTCAGCTATGTCAGGCACCACATACATAGGGAAGGGGGCTATGAGGAGGAGAGGATGCATGCCAAACTGGGGCTGGGTGCTCTCCGTCACTTGGAGAAGATGCTTACACCCTGTGGCTGATTTGCAGTGCGTAGGAGCAGGGCAGTTGTGGCTGGGACATGAGCTCTCTGTATCTTGTAGCTCCATTTCTCAGCTGTGAAATGAGGATGCCAGGTCCCTGCCGGGGCAGGGTAGGAGTGGATGAAATAACTGAATGGGCTGAGACATTGCCAGGACAGGCACGGCCGTGTCCAGGGCCAGGCAGCCCTGTCTGCGCAGGCAGGCTGCGGCTGAGCCGTTTTGCTCAGCGCCGATGCCGGTTTCTTCCAACAGTGCCAGGGAGTCAGTCCCGGAGTCCAGCCGGAGGCAGTGTAACGAAGGGTTAAAACGCCGTGTGGGTTGCCAGCGTGGGATGTGTGAAATGGTGGACCTGTGCCAAAGATGGGCCTAGGTAATGGCAGCTGATAGCACAGGCGTTCAATTAATTATCAAATGGCATTTGTTGAGCTCAGCTGTGCCGTATCGTGGCGCCAGCAAGGGCCCATCCTCCTCCAGCCGCCCATTGCATAACAAAAACACAGTCGAGAGAATTGTTTTACAAATATTAATGTTTCCCTTTTAATCTTCTCTAGATTTTAATACCAGGCTCTTTCAAAAAGCAAACCCCAACAATTCATTGGGGAGAGGCAGAAGGGCAACCTCCCGGGCGGGCTGTGTGGTGTGCCCCGCCATGGCCCCCAGGCTCGCGTGGAGCCGGGGCTGTGCCACAGTGTGCACGGGGCTGTACGCACCCTCGCACGGTGTGCACGGGGCTGTACGTGCTGCCGTGGGAGAGGAGGGGTGTGCAAGATGCTCCTTGCAGCCACCCCATGTGCAGGTGCATTTCAGCCTCTGCCTGTTGCTTTACTGTTGCTTCCCACAATGTGATGGTTGTTTCGAACCTATTCCCTCCCGCCTGCCTTGAAGCTGTTTTCTGACCATCTCTGCTCTGACAACCTCTGCCTGGACGCCAACACCCAGAGCTTTTCTTGTGCAATCTGGGGCTGTGTGAGTGGGCTCAGATTTTTAGAGCCCCTCAGCTATAGGCGATGCCATGTCTTGGGGAGCTTTGATGCACACTCAGAGCAGAGGGTCCCCGCGATGTGCTGCGGGATCAGGGAGGGGCGATGCGCTGAGCCGCCTGCTGTTCCTCTCTGCAGCATGTTACCCCACACGCTGCCACGTTAGTGAGGGCAGGGATGCAGTGCTGGGGTCTGCCCGGGGAGCGCATCAGGAGCCGCTGCCCTGGAAGAGCCTCGGGTGCTGCGTTTGGGCAGCAAAGCCCTGTGTGCCGGAGGACCTGCTGCTCCCTCTCCTTGTGGCTGCCTGTTGCTGAGATGCCCAAGGATGCTTTGGCGGGGACAGGAGAGCAGGGGGTGCCCAGGGCAGAGCTTGTCTAGACACTGTCACTGCTGGCTTAGCAGGAGGTGGGATCTGGACTGGTGCTAGTCCGGCCAGTGTGGAAGGTCATAAGGACACTCTTAAATTGCCGCAAACCTGGCTCAGGCTACAGGGATACGAGTCAGTGGGGAGCAGGTTTAAGCTAAATTGAAATCAGCTCGCCTTGAACTGAAATCGGAGCCTCTCCACCAGGCTTTGCGCTTATTTAACTGTTGAAATGGATCTGGGGTGGCCCTGCGGCTCAGTGTCCCCTCGCTGCCCCGGAGGCAGGCTGGGACCCGTGCTGGTCAGGATGGGATGAGATGGGATGGGAAGAGAGGGCTCTTACCAGCACCGTGCTCTTGCAGATCCTGGTCTCCAGACCATTTCCAGCAAACAGTGCCTGTGCAGGTTTCCCCATGCCCTGCCTGCTGTGGCCATCCATGACGTGCTCCTCGAGCTCCCAGGGTACCTGTAGCTCCTCATGTCCTCGCACCTTGGTACTGGGAGGTCTTGAATTAGCAGAAACTGGCTGAACGAGTTGGGCTGAGATTTGTTTAGCTGGGAAATGAGGCTGCCAGGTAGGTGGCAGCTGAGGTAGAAGGGCAGGGGTGGATGCAGGAACCAGTGGGAGTTGCTTAGATGGTACCTGGGTGCTGGCCTGGATGGTCCAGCCTCTTCTAGCCTTATTCTTGATGCATCTTCAGCAACACAGCAGTAACACGGCAGCAGGTTAGGGCAAGTCTGTTGAATGTGGGGTATGTGATACCCATAGAGCAGTTTTCCCCTGTACTTCGCACCTCATGGAAATATCTCACAAGCACAGAGAGGGGGACCTCGGGCTCGGGTCAGCATGCAGAGCTGTTTGTCCGCCTCCTGGGTCTGAGTGTCAAAGCCTAATCCATGTCGGTGGTGCTTTGTGGTCTCCAAGCCCGGCTTGAGCTGCAATTAGTTACTCAAAGCTGGGCTATAAAGAGCATTTGTGCATCGGGATAATGGAATGGGTTCGAGTTAAACCTGATCCGTCAGGGCTTAAATAAACTGGGGAATGGCAGGAAAGGGCCAGCGGAAAGCAAACCTCGAATGAGGGCGTGGGGGAGGTGAGACGCCTGGATAGGAATGTTTTCCCCTCGGTATTTGGGAATATTGAGCTGACGCCTGCCCGGAGTCCGTCTCGGTCTGAGATGGTGGGGTGGGGGGGCCTGTGCCAGCGCCTTGGCAGCAGGACCGGCAGGCGGGAGGACTCTCCGCATGGCCTCCCTTATTTATATCCGCCGCAATGAGCGGATAACTCATTAAGCAGTCCCGGTGGCTGGAAATGGTGCTGATCTGAGGTTTCGCTGGAGAGCGCTGACCCCAGTGACCCCATCTCAAACTGGGTTTAATTAAACTGTCAGCACTGGAGGGAAGAACAAAGCGTCGTGGGCTTGGGGGGGGCTGGGGTCCCCCCAACAGCTCGCTGGGGAAGAGCAGGTCTCTGCGAGCTGGAGAGCTGATAAAAAATGGATCTTTCCTTCCATCGAGGAAAATTGCCCATGCAAGAAGGTGACCTCTGCTATTGCACTGCCCAGTGCTGGTTCCCAGTGCCCCACAGCTGTGTACATCTTGGCTCAGCACCAGTGCCAGCAGACCACACTTCAGCATCTCTCCTGAGCTGGCAGGAGGTTTTTTTTCCCCTTGGATTCCCTTGGGAGAGGGGACCGAGTTTCTCTCTGCTCCCTTGGGAGGGATGGGGGAAGGATGGGAGAGGAGTTTTGTAGCGCTGAAGCTGTTTCTATGCCCCTTTGGGGGTCCTGGGTGGGGGATGCGAGGAGGAGAGAGGAGGCTGGGATGGCCGTAGCAGCAGGGTGAGAACAGAAACGCTGCGGGCGCATTGTCAGGGAGGCAAAGACGTGGGCTGTCGAAATGTGCTAAAGGCAGCCAGGATGGCTATAAATAAATGGTTTTATCCAAGGGAAGCTGCGCTGGCGCAAGGGAAGTAGGTGCTCAGCCGTGGGGAGCTCTGGGGAGATGCTCCCGCAGGGGAGCAGCAATCCCGGCTGGATGTATCCCCCAGGAGTGGC
>NW_009221888.1:7454-8388 GCF_000690835.1 Fulmarus glacialis
CCACTCTGCGCTCGATAGAGTGGGAGCTGAGAGAGGATGAGCAGAGAATAGGGAAAAAAGGTCTTGTCTCCAGAAGGAGGAAGATTTAGGACATGGGCCGCGGCCCATCGGTTCCTGTCGGACCCATGCCAGCAAACATGGTGGAGGGGATGGTGCCGCATCCGAGCTGGCAGCCAAGCCCAGGGGGAAGGGCTGGCGGTGCTGCTCTCCCATCTAGGGGCAGGGGCTCCCTGGAAACAGCATTAACATCTCAATCGGGACCGGTGGCTTTCTGAGCCGGGGACATGTGAAATGCTGTAGGAGCCGGGGGGATTGCCACACTCCTGTGAGACTCCCCTCGTGCGGCCGGAGCCTGCAGAGGAGTAGCGATGCTCTACGCTTGCTTCTGTCTGGGAGCTGAGACAGAGACCAGGGGCTGATCCAGACCCCCTCTGGACCAGGGGTGTTTAAAGATCTGGGTGATGAGGGACCTGAGTCGCAGAGAGCACCGCAGCGGGGTGTGCTGCCCGGGCAGGAGAGGTTACGTTCTGGAGAGCTCCTCACACCATCCCTGCATCTGCCCAAACCCAGCCCTAATTGCCTTTAGAAAAGCAGGCAGAGAAAAATGGAGCGGTGCTAAATAACTTGAGAAAATGCAAATGACATCCTTCAAGAAGGAGAGGCCCACAACCACGCGGGAGGAAGCTGTGAGATGAGTAGTAGCAAAACAGGGTGACAAGTGAAAAAGGAGCTGTCGGAGAAAGGAATAACAAAACAGGCCCCGCTCGGATGGGGCTGGCTGCGCGTGGGAGGTGTTGCTTGCGAGACTGTACCAGTGACCGTTCCTCTTGGCGCTGCACCGGGAAAACCCCCGGATAGGAAAGGGAGAGATGGAGAAACGTCGGGACAAAAACTGCGTGCTCGGTGGCGGCTGGGTAGAGGAGCGGTCCTGTGC
>NW_009221889.1:0-247 GCF_000690835.1 Fulmarus glacialis
ACCCATGCCACCCACGCCCCCCAAATTTCCCTGCTCTGGGTGCTCCCGATGCATCAAACCCCCTCAGCTCCACACCACAGCCCCCCACACGGGGGTCCCCAACTTGCTGATCACGCCCAGGCAACGGCACGACCTGTCCCCCCCACAGCTGGAAGGAGGAGGACCAGCCCCAGCTCATGGGATCCTGGTGAGGATCGGGGTGTCCTCCTGAGCCCCCCTCAGCCTGGGGCCACCCCGATGTGCCCAA
>NW_009221889.1:359-14291 GCF_000690835.1 Fulmarus glacialis
GGAAGTGAGGCCATAGGGGGGGGCCTGGCCGGCCAGCGGCCCTCGGAGCCCCCCAGCCCGTGGCCCCTAGCTCAGAGGCTGGAGATGTGCGTGCCGTGCCCCAGGACAGGTGAGCGGCGTTGGGCTGGCTCTGCCAAAGCGTCCTCACATGTGGGGTGGGAGCATGTGTGTGTGTATACAAGCACATGTATGACGGCACGTGTGCACACGTGGACCTAGCACATCTAAACGCACAGCAGTGCTGATGCGGCACCCGCCCGCAGCTCGCCCTTCAAACACCATGAAGGCACTCCCGCAAGGTCCCCCAACAGACGAACTCTCCGCTCTGCCCCGTGTCTGGTCCGGCATGCCCCAGCAGCCCCGCCTGCGGCGTGCCGGGCCCCGAGAGGAGCCGCCTACCTGCCGTGAGCAGGGTCAGGATCAGGCCTTTCTCTCCTGGGAACCCGCAGGCAAATACCCGGCTCTGCCAGCTCCGCTCTCCCTCGCTGCGCCCAAGCCCAGCTGGCCCCAGCCAGGGCTTTGGGCGCGGGCGGAGGAAGCCTGGTCAAAGTTTGCAGTCTTGCTCCAGCTTCACGGGCCATGTGTCTTGCTGTAAGGTTGTGGACTCGCAGCCTGGGCCTCGCTGCACACGCTGGCAGGCAAAAAGAAGCAACAGCTAAATCAGGAAATCCATTAGAGTGGAATTAATCCCAGGAAACATCACTGGCACGGTCTGAATTCAGCACTTAGCTTCCTGGCAAGAGAAAGCAGCTGCTGGAATCACCGTCTCTGCTCCAGGAGCAGTTCATGGGCCACGGTCTTGGAGCAGCCATGGGCCCCCAGCCCCTCGTTCCCCGCAGCTTGACCCACCATCAACCTCCGAGCGATGGCAGGGAGGTGTAGGGTCCCCTCGTGGGTCCAAGCCTCTGGCTTAGAGACCTCTCCTAGCATCCATGCGAAGCTGCAGCGGTGCTTAGCCGGGAGCTGGACTGGTCCTGGCTCCATTCTGCAGTTGCAGGGAGCCGGGGACCTGGCGGGGCTGTGTTTGTCATCCAGCTCCATGGTTGAGTCTGGGCTCGGAGCCAGTCCCAGGCTGAGGGCTTTTTTTCCAGAGCTCTCCATCCACAACATTTGCTGCCAAACCCACCCCAAGGTCAGCATGAGCCATGCGGGCCACAGGCTTCCCAGAAATGCTCTTCCCCCCTGCCAGCGCAGAGAGGCTGGCGTGCCTTCACCCCCGCCATCACTGGGGGCCCTCATGAGCAGCACGGCATGGGGCATCCGCGCCAGCGCTTGTGCCTTGTGAACGGAGCAGCTCCATCATGGCACCAAACAGGTCATTTCTAAGGCCAGAGATTGCCCCAGACAAGCTCATGGGAGAGCAGCCAAGAGCCCATCATTTCCCCCTTCCTCACTCCATGCTTTTAGGGCACAGCCCCATGCAGGTGTCATTTTAAGACCATCCCCGCAGCACAGGGCTCCCAAGGCCAGCCATGGCCGAGCAGCAGCTGGTGGCCCTCGGCCGCCTGCCCCCCGGCTCTTGCTGTCCTCTTCTAGGAGAGCGCAGGGTTGAGGAAATAAACAGCTTTCCCCCAGGCTGCCTCCGCGCCGCCATCCCAGGACAGGCAGATCCCCATCTCTCGCACACCCCCGTGGCCAGTTCTGCGTGGTTGCTCAGCCAGGTGTGAAACCCCCGTCCTGGGCTTGGCACCGATCTGGAGAGCAGCCAGAGGACGGCACTGATTAGGGAAAACGAGTTTTCACCCCTGAACACGAAGCAGCTCACAAGCATCCAGCAAAGCTGACTAAGCAGATCTATTTCTAGCCTGGCATTAGCCTACCCTGCACTGTTAATTGCTACGTACGTCTTGCCTCGAGCACAAGAGCCTCTGGGGTGATGGTCCTGGGCTGTGCACCCATGCCCTGTCCCATCACAAGCTCTTCCATCAGACCCAGACAGGTTCTTCCAACACCAGCCTGTCGCATCTCACTGCATCGCAGCCTGACAGCATATCTGGCAGCCGTGTCCCACATCTGGCTGTCATGGGGCAAACACCACCGAAGCACGGGGGAGTTCACACGCCAGTCACTATTCTCACTCCCTGCACGGCCATCTGCCCCTCACCTGCCTGTGCCTCTCCTTCCTGCAGGGATCGGATCGCTCGGATCGGTCTGGGAGTGATTCTGAACTTAGCTAAGGAGCGAGATGTTCCCCAGCTGGCGCAGAGTGTCTCTGGTATCCTGGAGCACATGTTCAAACACACCGAGGAGACCTGTTCCCAGCTCATCTCTGATGGAGGCCTGGATGCTATCCTCTACTGGTGCCGCTGGACGGACCCCATCGTGCTGCGGCACTGCGCCATGGCCTTGGCCAACTGTGCCATGTACGGAGGGCAGGCCAACCAGCGCCTGATGATTGAGAAGAGGACGGCAGAGTGGCTTTTTCCTCTGGTGTTCTCAAGAGACGATGAACTAATCCGCCTGCACGCCTGCCTGGCCATCACGGTGCTGGCCACCAACAAAGAAATCGAGAAGGAGGTGGAACGCTCAGGGACACTGGCTCTGGTGGAGCCGTTCATCGCCTCGCTGGATCCGGAGCAGTTTGCCTGTGAGATGTTGGGCAGCAGTGACAACAGCCAGGGGAGGACGGCAGACGACCTGCAGCGGCTGGTACCCTTGCTGGACAGCTCGCGGCTGGAAGCACAGTGCATCGCTGCCTTCTACCTCTGCACGGAGGCTGCCATCAAAACCAGGCAGAAGAAAACAAAGGTAAAGGGTAGGTTGGCCTGAAGGAAGGAGATGCAAAAGGGAAGGGTTGCCACAACTGCATCTTGGTGTCTTTTGCTCCCCCTGTGAACTCATCAAGTACCCTGGTCAAAGTGATGTCTCCTCCCTTTGCGTCCCCAGATTTTCAGTGAGACTGGGGCTACGCAGAGCCTGAAGAGGGTAGTGTGCTACTCCACCAGCAGCACCACCTCCTCCCTGGCTAAAAAGGTGCTGCGCATGATAGGGGAGGAGGTTCCTCGGCGCATCCTGCCCACGGTTCCCAACTGGAAGCCCTGCGAGGTGCAGACGTGGCTGCAGCAGATCGGATTCAACAAATACTGCCAGAGCTTCCTGGTAGGGCTGCGTGCCGGGGGAGGGACACCTGGATGGGGTGCCCCATCTTGCAGCAGAGGTGTAAGCATCTCACCCAACAGCTTTTCCCGGGACCTTTCCAGCCTGGATTTCTCTTGGCAGGACCACCAGGTGGATGGGGACATTCTGCTGAGGCTGACGGAGGAGGAGCTGCAGGAGGATTTGGGGATGGACTCCAGTATCACTCGGAAAAGGTAGGACCAACACCAGGGCACGCTGGCCTCTCTCATGGTTGTCACCACAGCGGCAGAGCCAGGGAAAAGGTCTGTGCCTTTCCCTTCTCACAAAGACAAGAACAGAGATCCTCAAAATGCAAAACCTGGACTGCCAGGGCTTTTCCAGTGCAGTATCCAGAGGGATTCCTGCAATAGGGCCAATGTACGGGAGAGGTGTGGGATGGGGAGAGACCACCTATGGCACAGGGGAGGTGGGATCCTGCAAGTTACCCAGAAAGATGGGAACTTAGCTGAGCTCCTCATACCTCCACGTCCTGAGAGCCAACACTCCCGCAGTCACGCAGCTGTTCTTCTTTTTTTCTATTCCTTTAGCTCATTCTTCACCACGGCATGTAACTGCACTCTCTCTCCTGTGCGGATAAAAGATGTGGTGCCAAATGCCTCTAGGTCCTGCCTGGTCCAGCAGCCTCCCTTTCCCGCTCCACGCTTTCATTTGGTTCTCTGCCAGGTTTTTCCGGGAGCTGACAGAGCTGAAGACCTTCGCAAACTATTCCACCTGCGACCGCAGCAACCTGGCCGACTGGCTGGGTGGCATCGACCCCAAGTTTCGTCAGTACACATACAACCTGCTGACATGCGGCATCAACCGCAACTTCTTGCACCGGGTGACGGAGCAGCAGCTGCAGGAGGACTGCCACATCAACACGGGCTTCCACCGCGTCCGCATCCTCACTGCTGCAAGGGGTGCGGGTCCCGCTGCTACTCGCTGCGCTGGGAGCGGGCGGGTGGAGGCGAGTATCGAGGGTTGTTTGGGATGAGCTGTTGGGTATTTTTAACTTTTGGTTCCTGTTTGCTCTGCCTAGAAATGCTTCACTCCCCTATAACGCTGCAAACTGCATCCAATGGGACTGATGTATTTATCAGCTACCGGAGGAGCACCGGGTCACAGCTGGCCAGGTGAGTCCTGCAGGCAACGATATGGTGCTGGGCTGAAGCCCCGAGCGAAGGCTGGTGATCAGTTGTGGGAAGAACGTGGAGCTGGGAGAGCCGCAGGCTGCAGTGGGGAGGAGGGAGAGGCTGCCAAAAGCTGCAGTGCAAATGGGGACAGCACGTGCCATAAACTGCACGGTGGACAGGCTAATTCCCAGTCCTGTCACTGCCACCCTGTCTCTCTTTGACGCTGACTTACGCTTTTTCATGCTGTGCTTGTAGGGCTGTAGGGGATCACAGCAGGGAGTTTACATCCTGCTCCCCGTGTTTTCTGCGTGGGCCCAGACTCCTGTAAGCAGGCTGGGCTGGCAGCTGGCGTCTCAAGGACCATTCTGTTCTCTGTGGGAGCCTGTTCACTGCTCCTCTGTCTCCTCCCGTCTTGGCCGACATGGTGGGAAACTCAGGCACTGGCAGTAGCTCTCCTCATGGTGCTGTCTCCTCTCCCCACCAGCCTGCTGAAGGTCCACCTGCAGCTGCATGGCTTCAGCGTGTTCATCGACGTGGAGAAGCTGGAGGCAGGGAAGTTTGAGGACAAGCTGATCCAGAGCGTCATGAGTGCCCGCAATTTTGTGCTAGTCCTCTCGCCAAACGCGCTGGATAAATGCATGGGAGACCCCGAGTGCAAGGACTGGGTGCACAAGGTAGGAGATGCCATCAGGTGGGAGCTTGGTGGATGCTGGAGCAGGAGGGGGCTAGTGATGGGCTGACACGGGCCATAGCCTGAGCACTTGCATGTTCCTGCAGGAGATCGTGACAGCCCTGAACTCTGGAAAGAACATCGTACCTGTTACAGACCATTTTGAGTGGCCAGACCCAGAAACACTTCCCAAGGACATGAGGGCTGTCCTGAAATTTAATGGTATCAAGTAAGTAAAAGGAACCCATGCCATGGTGCCTTGACACCTGGAGAGAACGGCTCGCGTAAGCTGTAGCAAAGAGCACAAAGAAATTTGGAGAAACAGATGAGGGAGGCAGAACAGGCCAAAGGGGAGGTGAGTCACTTCAGGTACTCCAGAGCATGAAGGGAGCAAAGGTCCCCACCATAACCCTTCTGCTGTTTTTGGGCTTGGGGCTCATCCTCGTGCCCCCAGCCCTCCAGCCAGGAGTGATGCTGGCAGGTTTCGCAGCTCACCTGGGTTCCTCTCGCCTCCTGCTTCCCCTTCGTGCAGCAGCGCTGCAGGCTGGCATCCCAACCTGCTCGTAGCCCTCCAGCCTGGCAGGGCACTGGGGAAGGGGCTTTCCTGCGGCATCCAGTGTTCCTCCATTTTCCATGGGGAAAAGGGTGCTCCCAGAGAGCTGGGTTGGAGGCAGGGGCTCTGGCTCCTGACCCGATGGCACTGAGCTATCTCATGGCATCTTGCACAATGGAAAAATTAACTCAAATTTCCCCCTCGAACACAGGTGGTCCCACGAGTACCAGGAGGCCACAATCGACAAAATCATCCGCTTTCTCCAGGGCCGTTCCTCCCGGGACTCCTCGGCTGGGTCAGAGAACGGCCTGGACTGCTTGCCCTCCCTGGGCCAGACCTAGAACCAGCACAGCTGCCTCATCCCCTCCCGAGACTTCCCAGGTGACCCCTTTTTATGTGGGGCCAAATTTCTCCCTCTAGATTTTTCTCCATCTTAGTACCTTGACTCATTAGCCCCCCTTCACCCTCCAAACGCAAGCCCCTGGTGCTAGAAGGCCAGTATTTACTGATACGGTGCCTGGTGAGCCAAGCCAGGGTGGACTCTGGGATGGACAAATTGACTTCCACATCCTCCCTTGGAGTGGCAGGACATACAGGCCATGCCCCCCGCGATGCAGGGCGCGAGAGGGAGACCGACCCCATCCTGCAAATAGGGCCACAAAAATCATCAGGGGGATGGAACGCCTCTGCTATGAAGAAAGGCTGAGAAAATTGGGGTTATTCAGCCTGGAATAGAGAAGGCTTCGGGGAGACCTTATTGCAGCCTATCAGTACTTAAAGGGGGCTTGTCAGAGAGATGGGGACAGACTTTTTAGCAGGACCAGTGGCGACAGGACAAGGGGGAATGGTTTTAAACTAAAAGAGGGTAGATTTAGACTAGATACAAGGAAGAAATTTTTACAGTGAGGGTGGTGAAACACTGGCACAGGTTGCCCAGAGAGGTGGTAGATGCCCCATCCCTGGGAACATTCAAGGCCAGGTTGGACGGGGCTCTGAACAACCTGATCTAGTTGAAGATGTCCCTGCCCACGGCAGGGGGGTTGGACTAGATGGCCTTTAAATGGCTGCAGCTTCCCCCAGAAGCATGTCCAAAGAGGAAAGATCTTCTGAGGACCGAAAGCTGGCGAATCAGTGAGGGGTACATTGCAAGAGGACACATGAGAGAGAAGAGCAGTTGAGAGGGAATGGTCCATAAGCATCTTATGGCCTCTGCTGGGTGCTGCAGGAATATCGTTGCAGTCAGAAGCTGAGAGCAGGAGAGGGCAAATAAAAGCTAAGCCCTAACGAAATCCCCGTGTTTGGGAAAGATAACACACAGAGGCCTTCTCAGCTGCTCAGCAGCAGCTTTCTCTTTCCCAGTAACGTCCCTTATCACATGAGCTCGCTCCCTCCTATAGGGCTTTTCACCTCCTAATGCTGCAAAACCACTTTGTGCTCTTAACTCCAGCAACAGAAGTTTGGGTTTAGATCACATGAAGTTTCCACAGGGTCTTTGCGAAAAGTGCTTTTAAAAAAACCCCCTTCCCTCCATCTGATGTCTCAGCTTTACCACTTTATCAGGTCTATACTTATAGGGCACAGGAGGCTGGATTGTGACTCTGGAAACCATATATCCATGCAGATACGGAAGATGCTAATTGCTGTACTGTACTCGCAGAGTTATTATACACTAGCTGTACTTCATTCTGTTGTTGGTGCTCCACAGCAGATCTCCCGTGCTCTGTTCCTTCAAACAGGAGCTGGCGTATCTCTTTGCTGACTAGCACTCACCCCTGACAGCCCTGGCTAAGCTCCTCAGGCTGAGGGTTGTCCCTACTCCCTGCTGGATGCAATACCAAGTAGTATTTGTTTCTTTCTACCAACCTCTTCTCAACACCCACCAGGTCTTTTTGTAGCTACTCCCCTTGAAATATCAGGAAAGAGCAAAGTCGATGCAAAGGGCATGCGGAGGCTGCTAGGTGTGAGCACCGGCTGGGAGCAGGACTGGCAGGTGAGGAACCACGGGCACCCTGACACACCTCCCCTGAATTCTGCACTCCCAGCCTTGTCTGGCTTCTCACAGCTGCTTGGAGGGTGAGCAAGCTCTCAACATGACATTTTGCAATTAGGACCAGAAATTGCAGCTCCTACCTGAGCTTGTCTTTTTTGATGCAGAGCAAAGTGAATAATGCAAAAAACCATCCTTGTTCAGAGCACACACAGGAGGAAGAGCAAGCCATGCCCAGGGAACACCAGCCTGCCCTGACGATCTGGAGACCAGGCTGATGCACCACCCTGCAGAAGCAGCGAGCTCCTTTGCCTGTCCCTGCTCAAGAGAACTCAATCCTTTCAGGAGGTAATGAGGAGTCTCAGCCACCTTGTTCTTCTCCTGGCTCTCCCCGAAGCCTTGCTGCCTGCCTTAACTGGCAGGAACCCAAGAACATTTCCTGTTGGCTTAGATCCATAAACATTTGAGAAAAAACAAAAAAGTTAAATTCTGGTGCTTAATCACAGCTTTATGGATAGTTCTTATCAGCTCACAGTTAATGGCATCTTTGCTCTCCAGTGAAAGGTTAACAGCTATATCTGCCCAGCATTCATCAGAAATAGAATCTAATCTCCAGATTAAATATGAGGGGAGCCAGCAGATGAGCCCAAAGGTGAATCTGCCAAAGGATAAAAGCCACTTGTTAGCTGCTTCAGGGAAAAGTCTTGAGTAACTGATTGAATGTCAAGGCCTTCACGGCCACTGAAGGAGTCCCACACAAACAGTCCTAAGGATTTTTCTCCCTACAGTAATACACAAGAAGATTATTGCATCTTGTTTCCCAGGAGCTCTCTAGCAATTAACCTCCTCACCCACAATTCAGTGTAGAGATTTACTTGTTGTCTACAGCTTAGGTGTCTCACCTGCAATGAGATCCCATGTCATGCTCCAGCTGCCCAGACTGTGACTCTTCCTGTTTCCCCATCATTCAGTTATCTTCACCTTAATGAACTCGCCCTGCTCTTGACAAAACATCCCATTCCCACCCTCTTCCAGTCTGAGCAGACAGTCTCAAGGAAATGAATCCTTCTGTTCTCACCCTTCCTTATTCTTTTGCTATGTCATGTCAGGAAGTGTTTAAAGTTGTTCTATCAGACATTATTAATAAATTTGGTTTATACTCTAACTCCCCACCTCTTTTCTGTTTGTGTCACATGCTTCTCTCCCTGCAGCATTCTCACAATTGCTCTCTCTTGCCGTCATGCTTTCTCATCCTCTGAAGGGGCAGCAGAATTTACATTCTCCAGGCACCATTCCAGGCACCCACACTTCACACTCATCTTTGCACGGACTAATGTAGCTCACTGCATCCCCACAGACTCTCTACCTGCTGCCCTCAGTCACGATGCATGGATCATGTATTTGCTTCATGGTTGTAGTTCTTGGAGGACAGCCTAGAAAAACTTTGCTTTAGTTTCTTTAATAGAGCATAATAGTTCCTATTGAATTTCACCTTTGCAAGCACACTGACACAAACAGGAAAGCAGAGCCAGTACACAAGTTTCACTTCATTGCACAACATTGAGCAGCTGCTAGCATTGGCGTCCATGGAGTCTGTTGGTAGAGACGACTTACTTCACAATCAGTTCAGCTACAAACACCTAATGCAACACTCACAGCATGCCCTGTTCCTCAGGGAGGCTAATTCTGGGCTTAGGCTGTCAATCAGACATGTAACTCCAGCCTATGTCCACTGGCATAACTACACAGATCAAGTGGCATAACACCAAGTTCTTAAAGCTTCCCTACTTCTCCACCTCCTGCTTGTCTACTCCCCAATTCTCCTGCTTTTATCACAAACTCCTAATGAACAGGAAACAAGCTGTATACAAGCATTTCACATTTACTGCGTATTGAAGGACAGGCTAGAGACTAAGCACTCCTGCAAGCTTTACTCTGGTGTTCAGGAAAAGCAAGCTTTGGCTGCTTGCAAGTCCCAAATCTGCATTTTTCCTGACTCAGCACTCTCACACGCTCATTCCCCACAAGGCAGATAACTTCCTGCTGCTGCTTCTCTACTGCACAGTCTTCAATAAAAGAAGCAGCATGAAATTAATGGAGATAAGCACAGAACAAGGCAAGGACAAAAGACATCAACAGATGTACGAGAAAAGCTATCTTTTTATGAACCATAAAAGAAAATGGAGGTTTTACTCATTCTAAAAGTAACAGGTCTGCTAAGCAATTTCATAGTTAAGGACATCATTGCCTTCATCTGAACAGCGTGTGCAATGCAGTGAAAACAGAACTGCTGGTTTATGGCAGTTTGAAGAAAATAGGATTGAGGCAATTCAGTTAATGCTTTGAAAAGAACAATTATAAGTACCATGAACATGGGGTTTTCTTGCTGGCATCAACATATCCTAAGAAGGGCAGCAGAAGTGAGGTCACTGACACAAAATTGGGGCATAATTTTATTTCCAAAGACACTAGTCCTGTCCCCACACCAGCTCATCCCAACAGCGCTATGCACTGATGAGGAAGGACTGCTTTTGGCTCTGCCATAAGCACAGCAGTAATTTCACATGACACTAGGGCACATTTACCACAGTTGGAGCCTCAAATTTATAATATAAGGGTCTTCAGTTAGGGAGGCCCAATTTTGTCAATTTTAGCCTTAACTTCATCAGTTGGGGCAACTGTTAGTTAAGGCATCCACTTGCACCTTAATATTTTCACACGAGCTATTACTTCTCAAAAGTACCTTTGAAATCCTGGGCTGAGCTGCAGACAGACAGGCAGGACATGCCACTGGCACCCCTCGCTACAAGCACTTCATGCATTAGATTCTCTCCCTTGGACGCCTCTAACTTGCGAAGCTAAAGCTAGTTTAATCAATAAGGACGGCAATAACACTCCTGTGGTAAACTACAGCTCATCATAAGGATTTCTGCAGGAGCCTAGTCTGGCATGCGACATTTGTATGACTTCTATCGACTGATTCGGAGCGCAGATCTTTCTCCTCAGCAGCATGCTGTTGGGTACCTCTGCTTCAGTCTCATGCTGCAGACTTTGGTCTGGGCCTCACCCACACCAACAGCTCATCTGCTGCACACTGTAGTGCTCAGAGGGGAACATGTCTGGCAATTAAACCAGAATTCAGTCCTCTCTCACCACTAAAAGCATGCCACAGAACCTTCCCTTCCCACCAAACCCCAAACCACTAACTGGCCTTGCAAATGGCCAATAATAGCTTTTACTCTTGATTGGCTTTTGGGTCTCTTGGGTTTTCTCTGACAGATGAGCCAACACAATGGCACAGAGGCATTCACATCTGCAAATCAAGTTCCTACTGGCAGTCGGAGCCATGATTTCCAACTATTTGGCATTTAAAAATTAGTAAGGACAAGCAAGACATCCCTCCCACGCTAATCTGTCCTTCAAGGGAAGAATAAAGAGCAGTCTTCGGATGGAGGAGGCCCACACTGCCAAGCTGGCCAATTCCGTGTTGCTAAGTTGCTGCTCAACCATCTGCAGGGGACAGGGAAGCATCTGAGAAGTGACTGTAGTCATGGTCTGAGTCCCAGATTTCTATCCACCTAAGAAAGAAAGAACAGTTAGAGCCTACAAAGGCACACTGGGATGTTGCTGAATGAAGTAAGTTTTAAAGTTTCAAAGGAACAGAACAAAATGACCCTGCCAAGAGCTGTTGCACTTCTACTGCAAATCCCAACACATTCTCCCTCTCAGGGGATTTGTTTTCTATTATGACACAACTTTTGCTTTAATTAGTAGAGAAACAACAGGAAGAGAGACTGCTAAAAGAGTTCCATCTCTTCCATAAAGGAGGACTTCCAAATTCAACCCCAGATTTTGGATTCCACTTTGAGGGTGAAGTGAGACTTTGAAGCACTTTGAATGTCAGCAGCTACATTACTTGGGCTGTAGGTTTATCGCTAGGATTCAGATGCCAGAAGAAATGGACCTGCACCTCTGCTTACTGGGGCACTAAACACCCTCTCATAAGCATAATTGAAAATATGCCTTAAAAACTGTAAGCTTCTATCCTAAGTAGAGTAAATAGTATTTTTCACATGGCAAAGTTTAGAAATTTGAAGTAAATTACCCAATAATAGCTGCTGGAATAAGAAGAATTATAGCTCCGAAGAGAAATGGGAATCCCCTCATGAAGTGCAAGCTGGCAGGGTAGAGAGAGTTGAACACTCCTGTAGCCACAAGTGAACACAGCCCTTCCACACAGGCAACAGAAGCAAAAAGAGCACCTGGAAAAGATATGAGAGGTTAATGATGAGATGATGAGACGGCCCTACCTGCAAATGTCTTTATCACGTCGCCTCCAGCGGGATTCTGCGAACCCTTCTAAGGGTTTGCACTGCCAATCAGAAAACTGGTGTCTGCATTGTGAAGTGTGGTAAGCAAGAGCTGGGAGCAGAGATCAGGCACACTGTGCTGGCCTGGCAGGCCAAACCTGTCAAGCTCAACTTCTCTGTAGCCAGGACCACCTCACTGACCTCCAGAATTTGTATCACCAGAGCTGAGCAGGGATATTATATATCAGCTGGATTGTAAATGCTTTAGACAGGGCTATATAGATCTGTTTACTGCCAAGCACATCTTATCGCTTGTTAAACATTAAGTACAGCAGAAGACTGCACTTTAGAGATTTAGCATCATAAATCTGGTATCAAGTGTGCGCCACCTTCATTCTAATATAAGAGTTGTGCAAAGTCACCTTTCGATCTTTCCCATCTCGATTCCCTCCTCCCCTCTGTCTGCCTGCAGAAGCATTCCTATACAGTGTTTAACAGCAAGTGCAAGCTCTTGAAACAAATTACTGCAAGAAAGGCAAATATGCTCCTCCTACAGGTTATCCATGATCCTTCACCATGGTCAATGATATAACCCTCTAACAACACTAGGTTTCTTCCTACTGTTACTGATCTACAGAAAAGAGTCATGGTCAGGGAAATCACTATTTTCTGCTCGTTATATAATCCATTTTAACTCTTGCCCCTTGTAAAAGTTTTGGAAACAAACAGATGGAAGAATGAACTATTCCTGAGCTTGAATGGAATACTTTTCATGTTGCTTTTCTTCTCTTGTCCTCATCTTGAAAATGTAGCAAGTCTAAATTGCTGAATGACAATTATTTTGAAAAAATAAAATGCTACCCTGGGCCTGAGGGTGAATGCAGGGGCACAAGAGTCCAAAGGAGCCAGGGAAGTCCTAACCTCCCAAAGCAGTTTAATTTTAATGTTCCAAGAAGACAGTGTTTCAGGACCTGGCTTAAGTGCAGCGGCTAACTCCTTACCCTGTTCCGTCTCACTGACCAGCTTGGAGAGCTTGGCTCTGATGACTGGAGTGGCTGCCATGGAAAGGAACAGAATCCCATAACCTGTGAGCAAGATACAGCACATTAGAGAAAGCTCAGCTGAAAAATACAGTCTCCGAAATCAATCCCAGAAATCTGTAGCTCCAGGCAGCTTCTCCCTGCTATATTTAGACCCAATTCACCCTCCTGCAACTCACAATGCACTTTAGTCTGTGTCTGCAGTGTAATACAGCTTCTGGGAAATCTAATGTTCTAGGAACTATATGATTGCACTTTCAACTTCAGTGTTTGGCCAACTTTGCTGATAGCAAGCCACAGTTTTGTTGGTACACGAGCTGAAACAGTGGCAGAACTTCCTCCATGTGCTTGAGCTCCCAAAAGCACACTGCCCTCCTGCATCTACTGGCATCTCTAAGCTAAGAGCCTAAGATATAGGGATTTAAGAATTCTGCATCACCTGTAAACATCAGTGGTGTTGTAGTAGCGAGAGAAATCACAACCAGTCCAGAAATATTGGAGATCAAGCCTAGCTGTGCCACCCAGGTGTCTTCAAGGCAGAGCTGCAGCAGCCGCAGCCCTCCCAGGCTACTTAGGTAAGCCAGGTAACTGGCGGCTGAGCCATACCCAATGAGATCAGCAGCCCAGCAGAGAGGGGAGCCAAGCTCGTACAAGACAAAAAGGTCCTTGGTTCCAAAATGTACCGTGACAAGAAGAAAGAAAGCCAGGGAGTAAAGAGCGAGCTTCCGCCTGGAGCTCAAGTGTTCTGGGGCCGTGTACAGCCTGTAGACAGCCTTGTAATGACTGAGCGTGAACAGCTTGGCTGGTTTCTGCTGCTTCACCGATTCCTGAAGACAGAAAGCAGCGTAGAGAGCGGCAGCAAGACTGGCAGTAAGCACGAGCCAAAAGGGGTTGATGTACCCCTGAGCCTTGCGCCACTGGCCGCCGCCAATGCTGGCCAGCATGCCCGCAATACCGAGGCACGCCTCGAGGATGGCGACACGAAATGTCCGTGCGCGTTTGTCGCTGGTGTCGGCCACGTAGGCGAAGCAGCTGGCCAGGATCAGGTTGTAGTCTCCCATGAGGCCACTCAAAACGCGTCCAAGGAGAAAGTAGGCAACGTGCAGCTGCAGGTACATGACG
>NW_009221889.1:14328-14540 GCF_000690835.1 Fulmarus glacialis
CCCCCCCGCCCGGGCCGTACCCACTGCTGGCAGGACGAGTGCCGGACGGCGGCCCACGCTGTCGCTCCATGGTCCGAAGAGAGTCACGGAGAACAGACCAACGAAGAAACCTCCCAGGTTGATATAGAGGTTCCAGCGGGAGACCAGCGCTTCCACCTCCTGCAAGAGAAACAGGTGCCTGAGACCCCGGGAGGCGGCAGCACCCCCCACTC
>NW_009221890.1:0-5689 GCF_000690835.1 Fulmarus glacialis
CTTATTCACACATCCCAGCTCGCTCCGTCTAGCTGCCTGGGTACCGATGCCAGGGAAGCTGAAACACCACAGGCTCTGCAAGCCCACCCAGACCATAGGCTCCAAAGTGCATACTGCTGCCTCTTCCTCCGAAATTAATATCTCAGCTAGCTAAATTAAAGCAAGCAGGGTTTCACCCAGGCATGTTGTGATCACACCTCCGACTTGCAATATAGACTTAGCATGTAAACTGCTAAGCAAGGTACAGTGCTCTCCCAGCAGGAGAAGACAATGTCTGCCTGCAAGGAAGAGAGGCTCGGGGCGGGAGAGCGGGGGTGCGGAGCCCTTCTCCAGACGGCTCCCGGGCACCTCTCTGCGCCGGCACAGGAGACCCGCCACACAGGGAGAGGGCTGCATCAAGAAAGACGTTGCTCACCTGGAGAGCACTAAAGTCAGAGGCACTACATGCGTTTTATAGAGGAGACAGAAACCACCACAGCTGGGCAAGGTGAGGCGGGGAGGTGGGGCCACAGAGCAGGCCACCGCCCGGGCTGAGCCCCCGCTGCAGAGGAGGTTGTCCCCGTGTATCCCAGCCAAACGGCGTCTTTTAGGATTTTTGTGCGTCTGTGCAGAGCTCAGCGTTTGCAGGTGGGTCGTTTCTTCTGCCCAGCCGCTCGCTGCGCCTCTGCGGAGCGCTCTTCAACGCAGCTTCATCTGCGCCTGACACGCTGGTGAGGCTGCTGGGTTTTTATTCTTTGCTTCTAAATCAGTAGACGTGTTACCATTTTTTAAAAGTGTGAATAGCTGCAACAGAAGCCATCAATTAGCACAAGCAAACAGGGCCAAAGTCCTTCCTTCCTCCTCCCCCACAGCATATTGTGAGGAGAGCTATGCTCTTCTACTTCGGAGGCTGCTGGAGAGGCTCTGAAGTTGAGCGATCCCGCTGCCGCCTTTGCATCTGCTCTAGGACGGACAGTACGCTCGACACGAGGGAAGCAGGATGGGCTTTCAGCGCTGGCACCGGGACAATGGGAGCGAGACCAGCTCAACAGCAGCAGCAAAAGAAGGCAATTTTTTTCCCCTTTCTGTTCCAGAGAGCCTTCCAGGGCTAAGGGAGGTTGCCAGAGGTTGCCAGGTTTTTTCAAGCGCTGTTCCCCCTTCCCAGTGTTCAAGAAGCTGCAGAGGGAAGCCCCTCCAGCAGCTTTGCTTAATTACCCTGATCTGTGGAGAGGCTAGAAAAGCCTCTCTGCTGAATAGTTTGCAAACTGGACCGTGTGTGCCAGAAGATTTCTGTTGATTAGACGATGCAGAGTATTAATTAGAATATACATTATATGCAGGGGCTTTACCATAACTTTGCTGCCATTTGGTCCAGGCACGTACGTTTCTTGCCACATTGTTTTTTCTCCCAGAAAACCAGTCTCATGGAGCCAGCCCAGCTCCTAAAACAGTTCCCATCCAGCACGGAGGAGGCCGATTGTGTTCCCACTTGTGAGTGAGAGCACTGGTCCTTACCAGCCCTGCGAAGGATGCTAAGAATTAGAGCAGCATTGACCAAAACCCACCGAAATGCGCAGCTTGTGGGTGAGACCCACCCCTCCTGCCCAGCCCCTTGGCTGGTGCCACCACGCTGCAGTCGGACACTGGTCACCAGCCAAACCAGGCATGGGACGCGCAGTAGGGTGGCCACCGATTTAAGTGCCAGCGTGCACTTGGCACGGGCTCTCCCTAGTCCCTTTTTGAGCCATCAAATGCAACCTCCAGGGCAGGAGGGTTGTTCCAGCCACTGGTTGCCCTGTGTTCGCTGGGGGCCTGAGACTTGCATGTCCAGTCCCCTTGGGTCATGCTCTGAGTGGCTCTTTCCAAGTGCAGAAGGACATCTGGGATGCAGTTACCACTGAAAACAACATCATAATTTTTCAGACCACAGGGCAGATCAATAACCTATCTCACCTGCTACTCTTGCCAACAGCCACAGGTCCTTGAGAGCAAGGTACAAGAATCCTATATGAGGCAGTTTGGGAACCATGTGGCCCACGGGGGACATTTCTTTCCAACCTTTTGTTGGCTTACTTCCTAAAGCATGATTTATAGCTCATTATCCATATAAATGTAACCTTTTTATGCTCTTCCAAGAACTGGTACCTTGTGGCATAGAGTTCCAGTGGTGTATTACCCATGCTTGAAGAATATTTCCTAGTGCTGATCATGTGTAAGTAAATAGAAATTAGAGTCTCATACAGAGTGAACAGGAGCACAGGCTTATCTCTGCTGTGCTATTCACTGCCTTATATACTTCTAATGTGCCCCTTTTCCTTATCCTATTTCTAAATTAAACAGTCATCCTGTTTTTCACATCTCTCATTATATAGAGGTCTTTCCATATGTCTAACATTTGTTTGAGTCTCAATACATCAGACCATGTAACATGCTGATTCACAGAAATCTCACGTTCTGTAATGACCCAGCCTTTGAAATCTGCCTGCATTTTTAAAAATCTGGCTCAGATTTTGACTTATCAAATGTTACCTGACCACCTCTCTTAATCAGGGGTTGCTAGTATTGCTTTCAAGTCAGATTTGACCTCAAGCATTCACGCGTGGTTCAAACTCAAGTTTATTGAAAACAGGAACTTTATTCAACTCTTTAAAAGGCAGATAAACACTGCCCTGCCATGTTTGCAACTTGGAAACGTCTTGCCATTACCCCGGATCACGGCTCATTTAAAAGCAGGCAAACCGGTCGCTGCCCCTTCTGAAATACCACCTTCATATCTGAGAGCTGCAATGCCTTCAGATGTTTCTGAAACCTCTTCAGTCCCGCAGACGTCACGCTTCTGCAGCACAAAGCCGTTGCCTCGTGGCGTTAGAAGAGCCGTCGACAGCCGCTCATTCGGTAGCACGGGAGATGCCGTGGTGCGGAGGCGGGCAGCCGGGGCATCCCCGCCTCGGTAACTCGGTGTTCAGTGCGGGTAGAGGTAAGTCATTTCTGGTCCCACGCAAAAATTCAACTCTCTGTAGAAAACTGGCCAAGCAAAATGGCATCTCTCTTGCTTAATGTTTGCCACTGGAGATATTCAAAAGCCACCCGGACATGGTCCTGGGCAGCCTGCTCTTGGTGGCCCTGCTTGAGCATGGGGTGGGACCAGATGACCTCCAGAGGTCCCTTCCAGCCTCAACCCTACTGTGATCTGTGACTCTGTGATAACACATCTGCCTCCGGGACTCGGCTGGTCACAGCAGCTTAATTAACGACCAACGCTGTAGAGCCGTGGGTGCTGCAGAGCCGTCGTGGGTCTGCAGCTCAGGTTCAGCGCGGGGAGGAGAGCTGGGGCCCGGGTCCTGCCGCGGGCTCAGGCTCTGCCCTGGCCGCACCCCTGCGGGGCTGCTGGGACAGCAGGTCTCCCCGGGCCGGGGAGGGCACCTCCTGCCCCGCAGGATTTACTGCAGGTCAGCATGCCTGGGCAGAAAGAAAGAACTAATCTGTCACATCCTCAGCTGAAAAACAGCTATTGCTGAACCCAAATGATGCATTTCAGCGCCACGCACAAGTAAAAAAGTAGAGCCGTCGTGAGGGTCCACACGCACCGCAGCGCTGTGGCCAGACATCGATCGTGCTGGGACCGCAGAGGCGTTTCACTGACCCATCCCTGCTCACGGTATTGAGTGTTCCTGACTCCGTCTGGACATTGGAGATGCGGAGGGCCCTGGCCCAGAGGCCCCCCCCGTTTTTTCCACCGTGCAATTCCCTGAAAAATTTCACATCTCGCCCCCTTTACTTCTAACGTTAACCGCGAAGGGCTGTGCCCCCCCTGCACCGAGGACGCACATTCATCACCCTCTGGTTGTTCCTTGTGACCCTGATACTCAGATCGGCATCCGACCAAATCGATCCAAACCCAGGAGGTTTCCTACACGCCAGTCCTCCAGCTGCTCTGCAGTGTAACCCACCCTGCCTTTCACGAAGCTTTGATGTAAAACGTCCCTGGTATCGTTTCATCCCCTTGAGAGCCTCTACCTGTTGGCTCTTTTTACATTTCACAGACCAGTGGATTTATTTCCCGCTTGTCTTAGCCCCTACTCACACGGAGCATCTCCAGCTTCCTCAGACACCAGTCCTCCAGCCCCATCTTAGAAACCCATTTGCTCTTTTAGAAAAAAGACTTGTCTATTAATTAAAATAAATTGCATTCACTTTTATTGGCCACAGATTGCCACAGTCACTGGCTTAGGTTCATCTTTATGTTCAGGCAACTAATTTGAATTGTATTGAAAGGTTTTGGTCTCTTTTCGGGGGGGCTGATCATTGAGCTCTAACACAAAGGTCTGGTTGAATGCCATCCCTTTGCTGTTTTTAAACAGAGTTAGGACTAGAGAGGGGATGGTTCAGTGCTCGGGACACCGAGCGGCAACACAAGGGACCGTGCTGCAATTTCTTTTCTGGCACCGGCTTCCCGCAAGGCTTGGAATGGTCATTTGGTCTCTTTGGCTCCGAGTGCCCCAGGAAGGGCTCGCCAGCACAGCTCCACCACCCAAATGCAATTACTGGCCATTGCAGCAGGCGACAGCTTTTCCTCGGACATCCTTAAAAAGCCCTGCTCCCTGAGCGCAATGATCTAACCCAGGAGAAGAATGTTTTACCCCTCTAAATGCAGCCCCTGTTAGGCTGCGATTAGCGCAGGTGCGGTGACGAGGGACGCGAACCATGTCAATACCTTTTTACCGCCGCCACTTGCCAGGTTTGCATGGAGAAGTTTTGCTGGCGTAGCCCGGGCCAATGCATCTCCGAACCTTATGTACGAGGGACAATAGGCAATCCAGGCCTCACAGACTATTTAAGAATAAACTCCAGACTGTGAGCTGCTCAGACATCTTGGTTGTCGACTGCATATAGGTGCCATCCTAAAACTGTGAAACTGAATACCCTTAATTTAAAAATTCATGCCCAGATCTGTGCTTTGCCCTTCATCCTTGCATTTACAGAAGGCTAAATCGAGATCCCAGATTTTACATCCAAACGCTGAAATGTTCACAATTCAGACTCCTGTGAAGGCTTACAGACAAGCACATTTTAAAACCGCATCGTGTAAACTGTTTATGTGCTGAAGGAAAGCCAGGGATTTTGCTAATGACAAAGAAATTGTTCTCTCCTCTGATAGCTGAAAGAATTCCTCTAATGACAATAAAGCCCCCTCCTTTGCAAATTTGCTTTGGGTGGATGGCAAGATTAAAGAACATCCAGCCCAGCTATGATTTTTCAGATCGCATAAGTACCTTAAAAAGATGCTCATTATCTGAAGTGACGCCTCTTCCCTAATTGCAGTGCCACTATTATGCGAGATTAATTTTTTTTTTCCCAAACCCTCGTAGATGGTAAAACAACATTTTAGGCTCGGGAGCGAGCCCCACTCGGAGAGATAGCGTTTGCTAACGGAGATGGGGGCAGGTGTGGGTCCCCCCCGACAGCCGCCCGTGCCGTGCTGCAAGGACCGCGCTGCTCCTGTCCTCGCGACATCCAATCTGCTGCCCCAAATCGCAAACGGGAATAAAAAGGAGCACAAAACCCTCGACTGGGAGGCGGTTACAGAAAAAGCTGAGGCTGACACCGAAAACCACGACAGCCCGGACCGACATCTCCGACAACTTGCCCGCACGGAGAAATGTTTGTTTGTTTGTTTGCTTGCTTCGCCTCCCGCTCCCTCCCGTTCATT